>NW_028288543.1:0-132138 GCF_059628265.1 Tinamus guttatus | reverse complement strand
CTTTTCCTTCCTTCCTTTTCCTTCCTTCCTTTTCCTTCCTTCCTTTTCCTTCCTTCCTTTTCCTTCCTTCCTTTTCCTTCCTTCCTTTTCCTTCCTTCCTTTTCCTTCCTTCCTTTTCCTTCCTTCCTTCCTTCCTTCCTTCCTTCCTTCCTTCCTTCCTTCCTTCCTTCCTTCCTTCCTTCCTTCCTTCCTTCCTTCCTTCCTTCCTTCCTTCCTTCCTTCCTTTTCCTTCCTTCCTTTTCCTTCCTTCCTTCCTTCCTTCCTTCCTTCCTTCCTTCCTTCCTTCCTTCCTTCCTTCCTTCCTTCCTTCCTTCCTTCCTTCCTTCCTTCCTTCCTTCCTTCCTCCCTTCCTTCCTCCCTTCCTTTTTCCTTCCTTCCTTCTTTCCTTCCTTTTCCTTTAAAGAAAAAAATATTATTAGGCTTTGAGGGCCTAAAATGTTGCTGCCTGCACATCGCTAAAAATAATATAAATCAGTGCCGAGGGACCACTTGTATTTTGGCTGCATGAGGAAGTTTAGCAGCAAAAGAAAAAGGGGAAAACTCATCAGCACATAGATCTCAAAAACTAGGATGCTGTGTCTGCAGCCTCTCTGAAAGTTCAGAATCCTATTAAAAAGTTTATTTTTTCTTTTCTTTGCCCTTTTTTCCCTGGTAAACTACTCCGCCTTAACACAGTTCTCATTCATGCTTTTCACTAGGCTTGTAATATAGCAAATAGGACCATTATTCTGAATGCTTCTCTAGAAATAGGTAACTCTAGGAATGGATGGCTAGGATTTATATTCCTTGAACTGTTGTTCTCACCAGGCACATTTTACAATTTCAGCATATAGAAGGCAGTGGCACATGAACGAGCAAGAGGTGTGTGGGGTGCCCAGTTGTGGGAATCGTCATCTAACGAGGAATACGAAAAAGGCATTATAGAAAAAGGCCTATAGGGAAAAGGTGAAAAGAAGCAAGGGAAGTCAGCACCATCAGGATATGAAGTGTTAAACAGAGGTTCTTTAGTTTCAGACTTGGCCTCTTCAACTCTGCAGTTTATCCATAGCTTACAGGACCCCTGAAATTCATCTGGAAGAACTGAGAAGCTCTTGTAGGTATTTTCTTTTGAGTAGTATTTGTAAACACACATTTTAAACTTTATGCTACTAATGTTTTTCTTGATGAGATGCTTGCTGAGGCAGCAGAGAGTTTAAAGAGTTTGAAATACTCCTCTGTCAAAGTCCAACATCCTCAGATTTAATTATTGACATTCAGGGTCAAATTCAACTCCCTGTACCTCCATGGTCAGGATTTATCAGAGGCAACTGTTGAACCAAGTCATCATAACTGCCATGCCAACTAAATCCAGAAAAGAAAACATTTAGCTTCTGCACACTCATCTAGCCACCAAAGCACAGAAAATGCTCTCTCACACATGAGTTGGAGATGTACAGACAGTGATACTGATAAGCTAAATAATTCCCCAAGGTCAGATAGCCAAAAAGTGGAAGGAGCAAGAACAATACGCAGGTTCTCCTGACTCCTCACCCTCCCTTTTACCTACAAAATAGATGTACTGACTTGATTTAGAGAGCAAAGCCCCTTGGAGAAGTTCTCAGGGCTGTCTTAGAGAAAGAAACCACACTTTCTGAATATCTTTCTCATGGCTCCTTAAACATCCCCCCTTCATCTTTTTTTTATTCAAACACACAGACTGTAAATCTGTTTAAGTAACATGATAATGACTGACAGAATGGTTATGATGTCACTAAAATGAGCAATATATAACCAACCTAGTGTATTAGTGGGAACGTAGAAGACAGGGATATAGCAGAAGAGAGAAGGAGAAAAAGTACTTGAAGTTAAATACAGATGTTTATTAGCTCCCTGCTCAAAAGCACTTCTTGAAAGATAGCTGATCTGTTCCCTTGCAGTGCTGCTGCCCCTCCACCTTCCGTTGCTGATGTAAGAGAAGTTTAATTTTGATAGCAGAAGTATTTCCCCCCACCTCCCGTTCGGTTTACACTAGGGACCTACACTGCCTGATCTGTTTCACTGACATAGCACAATGGAGATGCTGCTAAGAGATATTAAAGTCGGGTATTATCAGCTCAGTAGCGTAATATTATTTCCATCTCATCCTCAATAGATTGTCCCTGTAGTGACATGCTGCCAAAGTGAAATGAATGAATGAACCTGGAGAGGTTCACTGCACGCTGAGCACAGGAAATGAAATAAATAAAGGGGAGAGAGAGACAATGTCAAGTAGGAACAGGGACATGGCATTCGGGCAGATTGCCTTCTCCCTTCTGCTGGAGATTGATGTGGCAACTGCATGGGATGGGGTTTGTGGGTAGGGGTCCAGGGCAGGAGTTGAATTTCCCCCATGTCGTGGGGCTGGTCCTGTGCAATGGATGAATTATGAGAGAAAAGTGATGGGCCTGTTCCTGCTGTAATCCATCACTTGAAAATATGCTGATTTAGTTGGGAGGGAAACGAAACAAAATCCTAAACACAACCCCCAAGCAGCTGCAGGATTACACCAATGTATTACAAGCACCTAGCCAACTGTATTTAAAGAATGGGATATTACCTAAAGTAGGGTATAAAGGTTGTTTATGCTACAGCTTTTTTTGTTCCTTGAACAACTCGCTTAACCCATTTTCTCTCCATTCTCTTTCTGCCAGTTGGGGATAAAATCCAGTCAAAATCCAGTGGTGAGGCTGTGAAATTTCTTACTGTTTGCCTGGGTCTTGAAAACATGGTGTAGCACAGCTTGCTTCTATAGATGTGTAGATTCTGCCTGGGCCAGACTCTTGGAGAGGGGCAGTTGTTGGTGAGGGAGAGGATAAGCAGGAGCGGCCGTGATAACTGGGGTTGGCTCAACCTGCTCCCTGGGCAAAAGGCATCACTCTGCCATGGAGATCCCTAAGCAATGCAGACTCTGGAATTGTTAGTCTGACTTTCAGGGAAATTAAGACTACCTGATCAATGTATGTGCCTATCCTTCAAAATAACTTTTGAACCTTCTGCTGATTTCAATTAAATTAAGCAGTGAGGCAAAAGGGCTCAAACATATTATGTTCTAAGATGAATTTTGGAGACAGGCAGATTGTTGAGGAAAAGGCACTATCGGAACTCTCATTGCCAGAAATGATAATTGACCTCACTCTTTAGTAGACATCAAAGCATCCACTCATGAGTAAGTCATTGGCAAATAGGCCTCATTAATTTGCAAAGCCTGGAATTACTTGCCCTGTTTAAGAACTAGGTTGCAGTATTGAGGAAGGAGCTTTACATTTGTGCCTGTCATAGTCATACTTAAGCTGACATGCACTACACAAAATCACCAGCATTAACGGTCAAAGTTTTGCTAGTGATCAGCCTCAAAGACAGCTGATTTTTGCGTCCATAGGTGTTCCCTCAAGGCTGGCTTTGCATATGTGCTTGATGATACATTTGTGATGGATCCAGGTTGAAGACTCCCACTTCAAAGCATTACCAACCTTTCCTTCTGCCCTCCTCTTCATCTCTTTTCACACAACTCCCACAGCCCATTCGAGAGAGCTGCCCCTGGTTCAGGTAGCTGCACACAGCCGGGATCAATGCAAACCAGTCCCATTTCTGTGTCATTTGCACAGTCCAGTCTGTTGTGCACCTGCTGTCCTCAGCTGGAGAAAGTCATCTATCTGTAGACCCCAGACTTGCTGCTACAACTGAAACCTGGCAGGAGTAACTCATTAAAGATGCATCTAGTGAAACTTGCACTCAGAGAGGTGCCAACTGGTGCTTCATCCATTCTCTACAGGTCTTGAACCTCATCAGCCAGGCAGGGAAACCAGCAGAGAAAGGACCCACTTACCTGATTAAGTCTTCATGAGCTGCGCTACAGGCTTCTGATAAAAAAAAAAAACCTTTTTCTTATAATCCACCCAAAACAAAGCAAATAAACAACAAATTGTTCAACTTTTTTTCTATACCTTTTCAACCTAGTTTCCTCTGAGACAATTCAGGTTTATATTGTTCATTTTTGTCACAGATGTAGAACTAGTAAATATCCCAGAGTGCTCCCCAGGTCTCCATGAGAAACTCATCTCTACCTCTTTTTCATTTGATTGCTGGAGACAGAGCAGAGATGATAACAAAACTGCTCTTGCTCTGTGACATGTGTATGATGATCCTGGGTGGGAAACAGCTGAGCTTCAGTGAGCAGTAAAATTTTATTTTGCCTTATGGTGATTTGTTAAGGTTGCTTTGGAATTCAGTATGTTTTGAAAGGGAAGAAAGCCTCCTTTTAAACATAAGTGTCTGCAGATGATGCACTAGCAGTCTGGTATGGGTGTTTTTATCTTTCCTGGTCAGCTAACACACTCTTCCTGTGGCAATTTAGGACTCTTTCTTAGAGCCTGATTTTGACCAGAGAAAAAGGATTCTAACAGATAACAGGTTTGAGAGGGTTTAGAGGCTAAGATATCTCTTACAGTTACCTGCCACCAGAAAAAGAAAACAAAAATCCTCCCACACAGCACAGATTGAACGCTTGTAGTTGACAGACCACTGGATTATTCCATTTCCTTAGATGATGGTAACATCTCTCTGCTCTTCCTCATTTGGTGAAGAAGGATTTGAACCTGTGCTCCAAAATGAGTCTCCCAATGGCACAGCTCTCATGCTCAGCCCCTCCAAGGGGAGGGCTTCGTTATTTATAGAAGATGGAACCTTTCCAGCTGTAGGGACTGACAGGGGAAGGTACATAGAATGCTAGACCCTCAGGCAAAAGCTCCTGTTTTGTCTGCTGCAAAGCCTGGCGCTCAGGCCTGCCATGTGAGTATCTCACCCTTCTGCCTCCTCAAGGTCTCTGACTGCCATCCATTTGCTCTGCAATGAATGAAAGCAAACGAGGCATCACAGACCAAATACAAAAATCCCAGGGGATTTAAAAACAAAACAATACCTGACTGATTTTAGACATTTGTGTTTTTCTTCTCTAAGTTATTGAAGGTGTGGAAGGAGGAACTGTTTGCTTTTTAATCAATCCTATTGACTGTGACAGAAAATTAAAAGTCTGCTGAATTCTGTACTGCAGACTTTAAAGTACATGCACACGTCATGCCTTAAAAAGTAAGGACTGGCTTTAATAGCTTAAACTTTTTTTTTTTTAATGTGTGATTGCACTCTTCAAAATCTGAAAGGATTTTTTTTTTCAAAAAGAAACAAATGGTTGCAACCATTTGTTAAATGTTATAGATATTTTTCATAAGGTTAAAGGACAGATTCCAGTTGTTTGAACCTCTCATGTCTATGGAGATGTGCCAATGTGAGCTATTTTTGTGCTACTGGAGTTTGTCCTAGAATAAGAAAGACTAGAATAAGGCTCTGTAACTTTGTTCATTCTTGTTGCCTACTGCATTATTGATGCAGATCTGGGAAACTGTAAGAAAGAAGTGGGGAGTTAAATAGGGAGGTATCAGTTCATTCTGTTTTCTTTCAGCCTGTCTTTCTGTCTAGGACTTTTCAGCATCAGACACATACTTTCAAAGGGTTTCAGAGCTCTTTTCAAGGACACCCTACCCACTGGATAATTAAAAAAAATACTACTACTATTCAGCACTTTTAGTAGACTTCTGGAGTCACAGTACTTCTAGGAAGTCGTTGGATAAATTGAATTATGTTCCATTCTGCAGACAAAGCAAATACATATTTTCACACTGACAGAACCAGCTAGAATCGGTGATACGCTGGTGCTTGCTGAAGTACTTCTTTCTCCAGAGCCAAAATTCTTATAGGGCTTAGGAATCTCGGAAATGGAATTGCAGGTAGCTTGTTCTTGATCCTAGTAAAGTGAGGTACCCCAGTAAAAGGCTAAATTCTCAAATTTCTCCGGGTCTGAAACAATCAAGTCTGATGCAAGTCTGAAAACGTCAGTGGAGAAGTAATAATAATACCTCTTCCTTCCCCCAGAACTCGCTATTCCATAGGAGCTCTTTGGGAAGGTGAGTGGGAAGGTGGTAGCCTGAACTCAGGTGGTTAAAAGCAGAGGCTGCTGCCAGTTGCTGATGGTCTGATGGGGCTGATGGGAACATTGGCTTGAGGCTCTGCCCTCGCTGTGTTCATTAGCATTCACACCACTCACTGGCCACCCCCTTGCACCAAAGACATTTTCTGAGCTTGCTAATTTTCATGAAAGCAAGTGGGGTCACTTTTCACCTTTTTTCCTCATCTTGACAAGGCCTGTCCCCTAGAGAGCTGAGAAGAAAGGCGCTTTCTTGTTGTCATCTGTGCAATTATCAGCTTTGAACACGATGGCAATTTGTTGTTGTTGTTGATTTCCTTTGTTATGCAAATGCACCAGCTCATTCTCTGAGTGCTTTTTTTCCCCCCACACAGCATAAAAAGGAATATTACACATTTAATTTCATGTTATCATTTGTTTCCCTCTGAGATTTCCTCCAGCCATTTTTTTCAGTCTTCAGGCTAGTGGGAGCTAAGCAGTGGCATTTTGAATTCTGACTTTGTCACTTCTATTTACTTTTTATCATAAAGGGGTATTGTCAATAGGTCTTATGTGGCTCCTATAAAACCCATTTGGGAATTTAAATCTCCACTAAAACACAGAATTTATGCTTCCTTTTATGATTTATGAGTCTAGAAGCCTAAATTCTGCTTTTAATAGTCTATGCATTTATATTCAAAGCAATCAGCTTACATTCTGCACGAGCCTTAAAGTTGTTAGTGCACAGCTAGAGAGTAAAAGCAGGAGGATGTAGACAGAGGCCTAAGCGAGGAAGTTCAGAACAGAATTCAAATGAGGCCTTCTCTAGGGCTTTAAGATATCCTATCTCTCTAGCCCTTGGTAGGCCCCAACTCCTGTAAGCATCCTATATTTTGCCCTTTGGGAAGAAAAGCAATATTTGAAATGAAAAAGATGGAGGAATCTCTTTTTCGATCACATAACCAAACCTCAGTTGGTTCACTCACAAGTCTAAATCACTCAGGAAGTTGAACTCTTCTCTTAACTGAATTATTCAAACTTACCAGTCTGTACAGCCAAGTTGGAAACTGCTTAAAATGGACTTTGGACTTCTGCACTTTTTTTCTTTTTTTGGCCAAATTTAATGGGTATAACATCTAACTTCAATGACTTTAAGTCGAAGGTAGCAGTAATGCTGATAAGATGCATCTGTAATAGTGCTTAGGATAAATGAAAGACATTGACAAATACATTTTTTTTCTCTAGTTTATTTATTTATTTATTTAGATTTGTTTCTTTTTTTTTCCTCTGAACCTTCAAAAACACTAAATGGAATGGAGAAAAGCTCTTACCTTTTCTGATGGTTTGTGCCTATCCACAAGTACAGATTCCTTGATTTATATATTTGGAAGACTGTTTGTCAGAGGTCAATTTAATTCTTCTTCTTTTTGATCTTGCTGAAATAAATCTAGAAGTCTTCAGCTAAATGAATGATTCTAGAGTCACACTGTCATAGCAAACAGCAGAATCCATGTAAGGTATGCATAAAAAAAACAAACAAGCAAGTCAAAAAAAAAAAACAGAAACATGTACCTTAAGGTTTAGAAAAACAATTCTTCCAGTGACCTGACATTCTGTGCTTTGATACCACCATCACTTCATGCAGAGGCAACCTCAAAGATTGTGCATTGAAAATAGGACCCAAGCCTTAGTACTTTTTCTAGAATGCTTTTTGTTGAGGGACTCTCTGCTGCAAATAATTTTATCTCTGGTGGACTTCAGATGGATTCTAACTGATCATCATTGCTCTGATTCTGGAGGAATAAATATGATAGGGGGTTGCCGAAGAATGTGGCCAGTTTAAAAATATCTTTTAATCTATTAGTATTGGCCATTATTAAGCTTAGTAGTATGTATACATGACTTTAAGTCTCACTGTAAACCTAGCAGCATGCTATGCCAGGATTGAAATAAATTTCTTGGGGCACGTGTAACACATTCAGTTGATATATGCAATAGTCTGGTTGATTAGCTTTTAATTTTAAGTATATACAGAGAAGAAACATGTACCAAGGTAATCTCCCAGGTTCCCTTTAAGGTCTCTGCATTACAGGCCTTTCTTAGAAACTACAGAAAACTTTTGCATGGAATGATCATGTGAGCAGAGTCAGACGCTGTTGTGCTGTTTACTGCTCACTGCATCATCCTATGTGTGTTTTATTCTGGAGAGAGCAATGAAGTCTGTAGGGAAATGAATGTATTGTTTCATTCATGCCGTTTAGTCCTTTGTTTACCATTTGTTCTTTAAACAGATTTCTTTTTGGGGAAGAAGAGATGCTAGCACTATCTTTCCCTGCAGAACTGTTAGTACAGTGAACAGGAATCACAGGAGGCTTTGATGAGGTCTCATTCCTCAGATGTAGTAATGGTGAATAAGCCAAACAAAATCTTGTATTTCTGAAAAGACAAATGCAAGATGTGTATAAAAGTTTTGCAGTTCCTCTCCAAGTCTATGTGGAGGAAGGTAGGACAGGACATGCCCAGTGGTCACTTCCAACATAAATTATTCTACAGTTGCATGTGGAGGAACCTTTGGAGTATTTTTCTGTGCATAGAAGCTGATCTACTGCTTCACCGGCTTGAATTTGCACAAGACCCAGTGGTGCTTTTGTGGCTTCAGCTCAAGATGAGTTTCTGGAATTGCTCTGTTTTGTCTGGAAAATTGGCCCAGTGGCCACTCTAAAGTCTTGAGAGGAAAGGATGGTAATGAGGGACCTGTCCATAGTGCAGTTAGCACAGGATCCAAGCAGTTCTTGTTTCCATAAATTACAAGACTGCAGCTGTGGACAACTTCCACCTAATGGGTAGGTGTCTTGCAGCACGAAACCTTTCACTACCGGTAGCTGATTAAAGATTCTGTCCCCTTTCCAGATGTAAAAAGTAAAGACACCACATAGGGCCAAACACATTGAATGGGTAATTCTGTTGTCAGCTCAAAGTTTTTCACTGGGATCATGCCACATGTTACTTTAGCCCAAGTGCAAGTGTGAAGAGATCCTATCTATCTGTTGTGTCTACTCCTCTATCATCCCAAACTAGGCCCCATTCCATGGCTGTGATGGAACAAGGCTAGGGCTCATTCTGTCAAGGACTCATTAAGGAGTGGATGAAGTCAGGATTTTACCCATTCCTACTGTCCAGTGGTGTGCACAGTACATGCTGATTACCAAATGCTAGTCTACATCTGGCAAAAAAGGTTTTCTAAAACCATACCCAGTATTTCCCTGGTGAATCCTTGCTTTGGACCTACACAGTTGCACTTCCAATTATGAATGCTAGAGTAAAATGTCTTCACAAAGCTGAGCTATTTCCCGAGCATATCTCCAGTATCATTTAGACTCTGGTGTCCTTGCTGACTAGGTTTATCAAAATGACAGCTGCAGGTTTTCCCCAACTCTTCCAAGCACAGATCAGAGTAAGTTCTTGCTTGTAAGGGCTTTTTTTTTTTTTTTTTTCTCTCTCCTATTGTGTTCAGGATAATAAACCCACTTTTGAAATATTTATGCCATTGGCTCATATAGGGTATAAGAGAAACATAAAATAAGTAATGAACTTCAATGTTCTGCAATATATATCCCAACCAGAAGTTATTTTACATCACACTTAGTGTCTGTGTCTTACATGACCGCAGCAAAATTACTCCCTAAAACTTCTTTCTGTCCTGTAGACACACGTGCAAGACATCACAATTGTCTGTGTTCTGTGAAAGAGTGTATGAAAACTCCCCTGAAAGGGGGACAGGAGACTAGGGTTAACTAAGTATTAACTAAAGCCACATCACCTTCTAAGTGGAAATGTAACAAGGTGTTTGGAAGAGCAAGGAATTTAACTCAGTATTTATTAGGAATGTTAGAAGGAAAGTCTCTGGCTCATCCTTTTGATCCTTTTTTTGTGGATATGTTGTATGCAAATTTGTCTAATCCTGGTATAAACTGGCTGTTGGACTTCCATACAATCTCCTCTGGTAGCAAGTTCTGTAAGGTTATCGTTAGTATTTTCCTGGCTTTTTCAGCTACCACTGCACATTGACCCAAAAAATTTAGACGAATGTCAGCATCGTAGCCAAGATTTCTCACCTGAACTGCAACTGCCAGTTCTGTGTTGGGCACTGTGTAGCAGTAGTTTAGACTATTTTTTCCCACAAGTTCACTGTTGTAAGTTTATCTACACTGAGCTCATTTGCCAACTGCCTGTACAAAGTTTTTTGAGGTCTCTCCAAAGTTTCTTGTCAAAATCAAGGCATTTTGACTTCCTGAAGGAGATTATCATCATCTGCAAGTTGGATATTTCTCCGCGAGGTTCTTCTGCAGGTCATTGATAAAGATGTTCCATAAAATTGCTCCTGGATCAATCCCTACTGACTTTTCCCTTGAAGAAACTATCCTTTTTAATTTTGATTGCCTTTTATCCATGTGCTTACTGACACACTGCTGGAACTCCAGCAGATTACTGAGGTAGGGTTTCCCTTTACAGGAGCCTGCTGGCTTTTTCCCCAACAGAAAATACAATTCATGTGCTCTATGATCTTATTGTTTATTATAGACTCTGTCATTTTAGCAGAGATGGAAGTCAGGCTCACTAGTCTGTAGTTCCCAGGATTTTCCCTAGAGTCCTATATCATGAGTGAGGTCAATCTTTGATTACAAGTTATATCCTGTCAGTATTGGTTTTGATGGCTGGGTTAGGAATCTCCTCCCTTGGACTTTCTTCCACCGTTGGCAGCAGAGAGCAGAGAGAGAGAGAGAGAGAGAGAAATGCCTGACAAATGCACTTGCATTTGGAGAAAAAGGACATTCTGCTCTTACCCAATGGTTTTGAATGAGCAGAATATTACGCCAGAACTCATTTTACCACTAAAATAGAGTGAAACAAATGCAGCTTTTATGCCATGCAAAAAGCATAGAGGAAAAATACTCTGGTCATTCTCCGGAATGTTACAACTGATTCTGCCTTAGAAATAGGATAGCTATGGCTCTTAGGCTCTTAACACAAAAATCATCCCTCTAATAAGCAGATATGAAATAGGAGTCCTTGCCACCGATTACTACAATCATCCTTCCTAATTTCTGCATGGGTGAAGAGCTAGGAAAGTCCAGTAAGACTGAGATGTACTGGTCCTTTGCTAACTATCTAATTTTGCTGATTCAAATGTCACTGTAGTCAGGGTTGTTTGAACAGAATCAAATTTACTTGTAATGAGCCATATAGTGATTCTCTTGTCCTTTTTTTTCCCCCTCCCCTCTTCACATTAATTTCCACCAAAAAAAAAGCACATGATTTTGTAATGAGCTAAGCAACTGTTTCTCAATTACACCAAATTTTACTGCTCCTCAGTTGAAGTTTAAAGGCATGGCAACTTTAATATTATCAACGGATCTTCTCACAATAAAAATCTTCAGTAATTCTTTACCAGTTTCATAAAACTTTGAATACTAATTTGCTCTTTGCTAAGGAAGTGTTTCAGCCAAGTTCTTAGAAGTGTTTCTGGAATATCACAGATTCATGGCAATGAAATCCAAACTGGACAAAAGGGTCAACCTCTCTTTGTTGCACACATGTAAGTTCTCTTTTGCAGATTTGCTTTTTCTGATTCATCTTTTTAATACAACTGCCTTGATGTGTACCTTGGAAAGTATACTATATCTTGTAAGTGGTGTACATGTCTTTGGACTTAACTAAATCAATACTACGATATTGGAGGTCCAAGGAGATAAATGCTAAAATAGAAACTACTTTATTTCAGAATGTTTTTCAAAAAGATGTGTTGTTCTTTCCTTTGGTTTTCCTGTAACCTGTGTCCTTTCTGAAGCAGTTGTTTTGGGTCTCTTTTTCCTTTCCCCCTTCTGTCTGCCCAGGGCTCAGTTAAGTGTCTTTCCCAGCCAGATCATTTCAGTTTCTAAATTTCTCTGTCCTGCCCTCAACACTCTGCAGCGACATTTCCATATGTATGAAGGGCACAACTTTATTTGTATGGTTTGTCTCCTTATTATGCTTTTTGATAATCTGGGTTAGGAACTTTTTCCTTTCTGAGGGACAAAGAAGTCTCCCAAGCATCCTGAGAAGGTTATTCATGAACCTTTGAGCATGTTAGTGCTAAAACACTTGAGAAGCGAGTGTGCGAGGGGATCCCATACCATTTCATAGACTAGAAAAAAGAAAAAAAACAAACTAATGTGTAAAGATCCTAACATGTCCTTGATTAGTAGAGACACTTGAGATTATCTAGTCAGATTTCTGTGCACTATAGGCCAGAGCTGCATGTCCTGATTTCTGCAGCAGCCTGAACAGTAGGAAGTCCCTATGGAGCAGCCTCTAGCTTTGGGAACTGCTTTGTCCTTGTACTAATGACCATCTATGGTAACAGTCACAGATGACTTCTTTTCTCCTCGCTCCAGAAAACACCTCCATCCTGAGTTAGATTAGTCATCTTGGTCTTGAAGCCAAAGGACAAGATGTTCTAAGATCCTACAGACATGGTTCTCTTGCACCTCTGATTTTCTTCCCTCAGCTGGAAGGGAACACTGCAGGCACACCCTATATCGTTATGCTTGCAGCTTGCTATACTGCCAGCCACCATCTTGCAGTTCCCTTCCCTTCTCCTTTTCCTAATCTCTTCATTCTGATAAAATGAAGAGGTACAGATATCAGACATGCCTCAAACAGGCAACGGTGTGAGGAGCTATTCCTTGACATTCAAGGTCAAAGCGAGAAGTTTTGAATTGCAAAATCTTTCCAAATGCCACCAGCCATTCATCATCTGTCCTGTGGCAGAACCACTGGCATGAATCTCCACAGCTGGCTGAATGCTATGCAGTATTCAGTTATGCTGGGTTTTTAACACATCTCTGTGAAATGCCGATAGCTGAAGAATCAAAAGTTTCTGTTGGAAACACCAAGGCAAAGAAACCTCAGCTTGACATCATTTTATTTATTGGAGGGCTAAATTCAGCAGAGACCTGGGTTCTCTAACTTAACAGCTCACACATGTTTGAAAATAGTTTACAAAACTTTCCCCTAGCCCCTACCATTTCTATGACTAAAAGGGAGTTGGTGATCAACAACAGTACCTGTTTTGCTCTAGGCAGAAATTAAAATCCTGCGAAGCTGCCATAGTGGGAGACATTTGTCAGTAGAAATACAGATATAAGGATATGGCTTTTTGCTGCTCCTGGACACATAGCCCAACTCAGCTATCACATGAATAACCAGTGCAATGATGTGGTGAAATTCGTATTTCTCTGCGTAGACTGAATGATGAGAAAGCAGATTCCTAAGAATTCTCTATACTAAGAATTTGGTACAACCTCTCAGTGTTCAGATGGTACCTCTAGTGCAATTGAATTCACCAGGGTTTTCAGTGCTGAGGCTTCTTTTCTAGATAACAACAGAAACTTTCCGTATTAGCGCCCTTCTACAGACCTTCCCTGCGAAAGTCTAACAACTTTCTTTGTGGCCATCCAGCCTCTGTTTAAGATGTAACTTTGGAGTCATGACAGTGTAAATGACCATTTTGACCTTTCTTCAGTTATTCATTCTTCTTTTCAGAGCTCTTTTCTTTCAGTTTTGCTGAAGGCGTTGTTCTTTTGGCTTAATTATTTTAATGTTGTGCAGTATGTCAGTTGTCTAGAGATAAGTCCTTTAGAAAATTATATGTACCTTACAGAGATGAGATTTGCAGCAAATTACTCATTGTAGAACTAAATGCAGGATTCCAAGGCCTGTCCAGAGGAACAGGCAATGTGATGATTTTCACTTCCTCTTCTAATCCATAAAGAAGGGGTTGTCTTGGTAGAGTTGATGCCTTGGGGGGTGACCTTTCCATGCATTTTCTTAGCCAAATATGTGATGAGAGACAATCCTTTTTTAAAAATAAAAATAAAAAAGACAGTTCAGTCCAGTTTATCAACAGTGCAGTAAGAGAGGTGATCATGAAGTGACAGTTTGGACCTTTCGTAACTTGAGCAGAGCATAGGCAAGATAGGCAAAGCTGATGACAAAAAATTGTATGTGATGGAAGGTGAGGGGTGGAGTTGGAAGTCAGGACTAGTAAATGTGTCTCAGAGCTGGGTATGAAAGTGTTGGATGCATTGTGAGTGTGAAGCAAAGGTCTTAGCTGATGTTCTGTAGCCTAATATGTTTCTATTTTCTTTGGTTGGTTTTGTTTTCTTTTTAACCAGCCTTAGGTCTGCCCACTCTACTTCCCTGTTTGCTGCTTGAACAATTTCACAGAAGACCACTTGCTTGGTTGCATGAGGGTCATACCCAGCAAAGCTGAAAAAGTGCTAATGGGATGGGAGAATGGATGGAAGGACAAAGGTAGTCACATCCTTACAGATGTTTGCTCAGGTATAGTTGGCGCAGTTACACTAGGGCTTAGGTAGGGCCGCCTCTTAGAAGTCAAAAGGACTCACTTAAATAGTGCAAATTTAATGAGTGTCTGCTCCCATCCACGTTCGCTTTTCTTAAGAGTTTAGCTTTTCTCCTAAACTAGTAACTTTTCAGGAGTAGTAACTTTTCAAAGAAGTAGACAGAATATGTGTAATCAAGAGAAATGTCATGGGAAATGCTGAGTTGGAGACTCACTGTCGCACAGCTTAGGTAATCAACTATTCCTGCACAAAGCAGAGGCTAAATGGCAAAAGGGTAATCATGGTCAACTTGGATTGGGATATATGGGACAGAGAATGGAACTGAACCTTTTGTTAATTCAAGGGAAAATTACAAGGCCTCACCCAACCAATTTCCCATTTACTTGGTTGACTAGAGCAGATGCTTCCATACAGGAAAAAAATATAGCACTTTTGAGCAGACCAGACACCTCTTAACACTAAAAACAATCTCCTTGATGTACCAAAAAATTGCATAGCAACCTAAAGAATTCTTGTCCACCCTGAGAATGCCTCAATGTTTTCTGACAGCTGACAAACTAAAAAGGACGAGGCTGTCAAATGCAAAGAACGGGTCCCCTCCTTTTGGCTGCTGTCCCTCTAGTCTATTCAATTAGGATTGATCAAACTATGTCAAAGGTTCCTCCTCTGTTTCAATGGTCACTGGGAGCTTTCATGATGACTAATGATAGGCTATCCTTAAAAAGAAAGAGGGAAGAAATAGAAAGGATAATACAAGAGTTTCTTTCTTTTTTTTTTCTTTCCTTTATCCTTATGTTCCAATTAGCCACATTAACTTTATGACCTGCTAAATGAAATTTATTTAATTTTCATTGGTCAGTGATATATCAGCGCCTTTTGCCTTTCAACATCTGTTTCTTGAGACAGAAACAACACTCAACTCAAGCAAAACAAAAAATCTGAACGTGTTTTGGTAGGAGAGACTAGGTAGAGGGGATCCCCCTCCATGCCCCAAGAAAACATCTCAACTACTTGAATCTGAACTGGGAAGGGAGACAGGGTAGCACTGTTTTTGGGAAGGCCTTGGTGCAGGTTCAGCAGCATCGCCCATCCTAGGTAGGGACCAGCAGGAAGCCCTTGCAGGGACTTGTGACATATTTGGGTCAAAGTTGGTACTTCTGTCCTGTCTGGCTATTTATTACTAACGTAATTGCTGGTACAGTTTACAAACGTATTATAACATATATATATCTTCAGACTGTGGTAGCATTTCTAAAACTTCCATCAATCCCAGGCTCAGCTCTGAGCTGCAATAGATGCTCCTCAGATCCTGGTAGGACCATCACCAGAGAGGCAGACCCATCTTTGCAAAAAGAGTTAACCGTTAGGTGAGGGGGAAAGCATGACGCTGTGGGCAGAACATGGGTCTATTTTGGTGATAACTCCTGCAACAGCAATGTAGAATTGTACCTGTGCGGTTATTCCAGAAGCAGGACAAGCCACCACCGCCCATGGCCGTTGCGCGGCCGTTGGGCGCCCTGGTGGCCGTTGCCCCGGGCATGGGCGGCAGCGCCATGTGCGCTCGCCCGCGGTGTGGGGGCTCCAAGCCTGCTGGGGCGCAGCTGCGCAGGAGCTGCCTCGGGCTGCAGTCACTGCTGGCAGCTCCGCTCCTTTTCCTGCTTTCCCCGAGCCCTTCCAGCCACCTCAGCCCCCACGCCGGTCCCGGCTGAGCCGTGAAGAGGTTCTTGGAGCCCCTGGGTAAGGGGCAGACGCGGCCACCGCACACCAGCACCTTCTTGGCCTGCATCGCTGAGGCCCAGGAAACAGAGCTGAGCGGGCATGCTCACATGTGTACATGCGTGTCCACATGATGTGTAGCTAAAAGGACCTCTCTTATGCTTGCTGCCACTGCTGGAGTCATGCGTGTAATAGAAGTGCTTCTTCGATATGGTGCTAATCTTTCCCAGAAAGGCTTTATTGGAAAGACAGCTGAGGATCATGCTGGAAACTCTGGACATTACTGTGTTAGTGAACAACCGGCAGGCTACACAGATTGGGAGAGGGCAGGAGAAGCTTCTGCAGGCCGTGCCACAGGCACACCAGTGCTCAGCACTCCGCCTGGGGCAAGACCTGCTGGCTTTGCCTTAGGTGCCCTTGCTCTGGATGGAGAAGTTAGAGATAACTTTTCTGAGGTAAGCTTAGCAGGAATGTGTGAGGAGGTGGCAAGTCATGAGAGCTGTCTCGCTCCTAAGAAAGAAAAAAATTCAGTTTTGCTGCAAAGGAAGAATCACCTAGAAGAGAGAATGAGAAGGCTATGGAAGGTCCTCAAGTCCTGCATGCTGCAGATGACCTTGCTGATGGGAGAGATGTTACATTGGCAGCCGCAGTGGACCAGGAGGAGGATCTGTGGGTTTACAAGAGCCTGCATTCCTTGCCTGAATTCCTGAGTCCAGAAGCAGCAGTGAAAATTCAGGTGTCTGCAAACAAGAGAGAAAAACTTAAAGCACGTGAGGATGCCAAAACACAAACATATTCTCAGTATGGTAGACAGGCCATAGCCTGGACAACTGCAGGAGGAGGTAGCTACTGCTCTTGAAAGGCATTTGATTCCAGAAAGTTCACTTGAAGCTGCAAAGCTTTACTGCAGTGAACTGAAAGAAGACAAACAGAGGTTACAAGAGGAACTGAACAGAGTTAAAGCCAAGTTGCAGTAGTCAGAACAACAGTGTATACAATCTGAATGTTATGTTCAGGATTTGAAGTCAACCCTGGAAAATAAGCAAAGAAAAGCCATAATTTCTTCACAGAAGCTGCATGACCTTCTGGAAACCTCTTTGGAAACTGTTAATCTAAAACAACTGGAAGAATTGAGTGGGACGACTCGAGCTTGAAAATGCCAGAAGGCATTCTGGCATTCTGAAAGGCGGAGCCCAACAACAGCAAGTTAGAATCCAAGGTCTAGATTCAGAACACTTGCTTTCAGAAGAACACCAAAATGAGCAGTGGAAGAGCAAAAGAAAATCATTGAAGACACTGGCAGAATGTACACAACCAACAGAAACTCGTCTGGAGCAGGAAATGGTAAGAAAGTTTGAACTGCAGAAAGAATGCAACACATCCAAGAATATTCTGGAACAAGCCATGAAGAAGTTGAGGGTGTATGAGAGGCAAGAGAGAGAATCTCATTTAAATTTTCAGGATGAAATGGAAGGTACCTGTAGAAAGAGCAGTGAAGTTAGCAGACTGAGAACAAAGGTCTTTCAACTTTCCCACTGGCTGTAGGCAGAGCGGAAAAACTCAAGGCATCTAGAAAAATCAAATAAAGGTTGGCATCAAGACTTGGCTTTGATGCATGGGAACTTGGAAAAACTACGAAAGAGAAAGAGGCAGCTGGAAGAAGAGGTGGTTTTCCTCAGATGTCAGTTAAATGCCAAGATGATGGATCACAGACAGAACAATATAAAAGGGAGAGTGAACAAAGGGCTGGGCAAGAGCTACAGCAAAAACTACAGGAAGTCAGTCTGTTTCAGCACATGCAGGCAGCTGCCCATGACAGAATAGGACAAGAAAGAGCTGCTACTCAGGCTTCCATAGTAGACTGACAGCAGTGGAGAATTAGGGATCTGGAACTGGAGTTGTCTGTCAAAAAACAGATGTGCTGAGACAGAGCTAGTGAGGGACTTGCAGAAGCTAGTGCCATACACCTTCATGAGCCACTTCATGAAGCCACTCTGTGCTGAGGATCCCCAATGGGAAGGGCTGGGAGCCAGCCTGAAAGCTCACATGACTGAGGTGCAGTGAGAATGGTCATAAATGTCTCTGAAGAGCTAGTTGTCGCTCAGCTGGAAGTAGGATCTATTGGAGCTTATTGCTGGGCAATAACCTTCAGCAAACATAGACCAGGATCCAGTTTCTAGGGCAATGCAAGAGCACCATGATATTCTGATAAAAAATTTTATGACTTGATTTGAATAAAAGTACTAGGGAGTATCTGTGGGAAGGTATTTTGTTTGCACAGTCTACCAATGGTTTCCCATCCAGCAGTGCAAGTGTGAGAAATCCCTGTCACTGGAAAGCCTGAAGCTGCTGCAAGAGAGTCAAGCTGTGTCACTGCTCATGGCTGATGATGTGGCAGCTAATCCTGATGAAGGGCAGGGTTGTGGGTCATTTGCATTAGAAACACAAGCAGTTTGGCCTAGCTTGGGGAGTTATCCTCCATTGGAAGAGAGACATTTGTCATTTCTAAGAGAAATGAAGACCACAGAAAAAAAAAAGGAAAAAGTACTTTCTACCTAATAACTGAGGGATTTGCATTACCGGGCAAAGCAACCATTGCGACCATTTTCATAGGAGCACAATAGGAGCATAAGACTGGTGTATAGATAATCGTAGGACATACTTAACAGAACATAGTTTTGTTTTTTTTTTTCGTTTAAAAAATAGCTCAGTTTAGCCCCTGGTGAAGGGATAGAGTGCACCTTGGCAAGTTGGCTGGTGATACAGAACTGGGAGGAGTGGCAGTTGTATCATATTCAGGCAGACTTGAAGAGATGGGCAGAGGGGGCTGTCATGAAGCTCAATAAACGAAAGTGCAAAGCAGGCCGGAGGCTGATGTGCTGTAAAGCAGTCTTGTAGGGAAGGACCTGGGAGTCCTGGTGGACAAAAAACTGACCATGAGCCAGCAGTGTGCCCTGGGGCCAAAAAGCCCAAGCATAAGAGAGATCTACACTACTAGAGTGCGTCCAGTGAAGGACTACAAGTGGATGAAGGGACTGGAGCATCTCCTATTTGAGGTATAATATTCTGATTCTGTAGTAATGCACCATCTGCTTTTATATTGAAGGTTTTAATGAAGGATCTAAAACCATGATAGGAACCATGGCAACTATGGTCTTCATAGCCTTGGAGTAGGACCTGTTATGATTGCTCATCCCATGAGAAACTGAAGAAGAGACAGATTGGATTAATCCAGGTTCGCAGAGTCAGGAATGATCCCAGTAATTTTGATAATCAGAGGCTACAAAGATAATGTGGAGAGAGGTCCCAGATAGGTGAGGGGGAGGGACAGATACCCTAATTACTTCCAAAGGTCCTCACTTAAATCACTTACTGTAATTGTTACTGGACCCCAAAAAGTCATGAGAACTCTTCAGTGGGAAGATGTTGTTACTGTGTTACTCACAGAGTAAAGACCCCGTCTCACAGAGCTTGCAGGCTGAATTGTTGGTTCCTGATGTTGAAATGTAGCTCCCTGACATTAAAAATAAATTGCAGAATCCAAGTTCGTAAGCTTTGCTATCCTTAAAGCACAACTTCCTCGAGGAAGCAGGATCAGCAGCAGGATCAGTGTTGCAAGGACTGCAAGTTTGGGGAGCAGCGAGGAGTGGGGGAGCCACAGGCAGGAGAAGGAGGAGAAGATAGTGGTAGGGAGGTTCATTTTGAGAGAAAAGTGGAGAACAACATGTCCAAATACACCAACAGCTGAGGAGTAGGAGGGGAAATGGAGACAGAGGGAAGAGATTGAGTACAGTTATACGATTACAAGCGTTGTTTTGGCACTGAAAAAGCCGCTGCCACCCTGTTGAGACATTGACAGCATGGCGAGCTGACTGCTTTGCACAGCATCATCACATGGAAAATCTGAGTTGAAGGTTCCTGCACAACTCAGCCATGACTTGAAACATACTGTAGGGAATTGGTAGCTTGTGGCCACATGGTCAACCCTCAAAAGGAAGGAAATAACCAGGTAATAAAAGACTTGAAGCTGAGGGAGAAAACATAGCAACATAGCAAGAAGCAAAGGGCAGAATTAAAATCAGACAAATGGAGTGTCCCTCCCTCCCCCCCCCCCCCACCCCGGCCAATAATGAGAATGACAAGCTGTGGATGACTGGCTTTTGAAAAGAAAATATTTTCTATGTATTAGCTTCTTAAAAAAAAAAGAAAAAAAAAAGACTCCTCTTTGGTAAGATAAATTTCAATTTAAAAAACCATCGTGCTTAATAAAGAGGTAATGGGGAAATTCTGTGGCCTGTGCTATGTAGAAGGTCAGATCAAAGCAGTGATGGAGAACTGTTGGCATTGGTGCTGGGTCTGGCACTGATGTAGATCTGGGCTGACACCAACTGGTCTGCACTACAGTGTTTTATTAAGTAAATTTGGCATGAGGCACCTAAAAGTTTTGCCACTGCTGAACTTAAGGATCTGCAGGTCTTCAGAATTTCTGAATGAAAGCATTTGCTTTCTGGAAACATAGCTGTCTGGTTTTGATTTTTATTTTGTTCTGCTTTTTGAGGCAGTGAGGGGAGAGCTGCAGGCCTTAATAACAGTCCAACATACTGCACACCATAAATCTTAACCCAGTTCATTTGTAATTATAGCTGATAAATCCCATCTGAAGGTTTAAGCTATTTTTATGTGTCTATTATACAACTGTCTGGAAACATTTGTTTCTAACTACCGCCTGTCCTGGGGAGTAACTCGGAGGTTCATCTTTTGTAAATAAGCAACACTGTCTTTTATGGGAGTTAACACCTTTTAGCTGGGCTTACCTTCCTTTTCTGTGGCATGAATTGCACTTTGAATATTGTCAAATGCCACTAATGTACACATCAGAAGACTGCAGATCTGTTAAGATTTCTAATCTTTGCTGGTGAGAATCAACTTTTCATCACAGAGAAACCAATTGCGATCTCTTCTCCCTCTAGATATTAGACTGTACGGGTGGAAAGGATCCAAGTTTCTGCTGTTTAATAGCAAATTGGCTCAGGGCAGCAGCAGTACTAGTTCTGAAATCATTAAGTGAGCTGCCGCCAATGCATCTTTCACAGTCAAGTTGTAGATAAGTGGAAGGTGAGATTGTCAAGGATGGGGTTCAAAGTCGTCCATGAGTCCTGTCCTCGACTTTTTCCTTTTTGGAGAATAATATTATTTTCTTTGTGTACTATGTCCATTTTGCAAATGAAAGAGGGAGGGTTGTGATGGAAAAATCAGAAAATATTTTTTATCTGTAAAACAATCTAGTTCTCTCCCTATTCCACCTTATCGAGGACCAAAATCCTTTAGGAGTTTGCTTATGGAGAGGACTAAGATTTGTAATGGCTTCTGGGATGAGAAGAAAGGAGACCTAAAAGGAAGAAAAAATGATGTGTGCTTTTGGTGAAGAGAGGGTTAGAGGGCAGATATTTGTGGCACCAGCAATATTGATCCTGAGGAAGAGGTACCCCTCAGAATTCCCAGGTTGCAAATGACTATGTCTTTCCCCATCCTCATCCCCCGTTAGTCGGAATAAGCTCTCTCCTTCAACCATGGGTGTGCTTCTGCAACAGGTCAACAAAACATAGTGGCAGAGTTGGAAAAACAGCCCCTCCAGAGGAGGTGCTCCCTGCCTGCTGTGCATCACAGTCCAGGCAAGGAAGATGAACAGATTTTGTGAATTCTAAAGGGTGCAGTAGTTTCCACGTGATGAATTTCCAAGCCTGTGCTGACATGATTTGATAGCAGTCACTGTTTGAGTTTTTGTTTTCATTTATGCGTTGTTTTTTTAATGCAAATAGTGTGCTTAATATTGTGCAAATTACAAGAGAAGATATCTCCTACCCTGAAGAGGTTGCTTCCTACAAGGCAGTAAGAGTAGCTTTTCTTTAGGCATCCTAAAGTTAGAAATTTAGAGTTGCTGAAATTTCTAGGCTACCACCAGTTTTAGCATAGTGAGATGTGTATCACTCTGTAGATTATATTGTTGACCTAAGTGACTAGCTTGGAAGCGAGGCTTAAGGTCTGGATAAGTTAAGGCTGAGCTAATGAGATAATCTTCTCCATCTCCTTTGAATGTGCTACTGAATGTGTGTAAGAGGAGAAAGAAAAGAAAAAAGAAAAAAAACTTCAGCAGCTTATTCCCTCTTGAGGGAAGTTCCTAGCAAGAGGTTCATTGGCTAGTCTATGGAAAAATATAACTTGTGATATTTTGTTACTCAACAAGGGAATTTCGTAGCTAAACATATGAGTGAAACTGCTGCTACACGAGTCACATGCATCAGAGATAAATATCTGGCCTCCTGCATGGACTTTTTTTTTTATCTAAATTGTGCCAAAGAGCTATCCAACTTTCGGGATATGAAGTTAAACTGTCAGGTGACTTTTAGTGTGATGCTTTCCTATTGAGCCTTTGGAATACTGAATATTTGGTCCACATGATTGTATTATGTTATATTTTATTTTAAACTGCCCTTATTCTTAACTGTAAGAAGATTCTGTTAGAGTGGCAGATTCATGTCCTCCTTCTCTAGTCATCTCTGCCCATGCTGAGGAAACAAGTGACTTTTCTTTTACAGGAAGATTAAATTATGATAGGTGAAATGTGAGGAATAACTGAATTAGTGTCATCATGACAATGTAAACTTCAGTTAGAAAAAATATATTTCCATTGTAATAAAGTCTGGAAATAAATTTTGAAAATCATGCATTTTTGAAGCTGTAGATTTCTTTGCTCATGCAATGTCCATCACTGAGAAATTGAGTAAATGAAGGAACTCCATTCATAGAGAAACAAAGAGAGGAGAAAAAAAATGGGATTTTTTTTTTAAACTGGGATAAGGTTTTTAGCAATCAATTTAAAAGACAGATGATGTCCTGCTTCCCTGGCTTGTGCCTCTGTTAAGTCAAGGTGGTTATTTTGATGTGACACAGAACACAGTAGGATGCTATAGGTCTGTGCTGCCTGCAGTGTGTCCACCTCATTTGATTAGATCACACAACCCAAAAAGGAGGAGAAATTAACAAATTTTGCAAATGCTGGATAGTCTAAGACCAGAACTAGTTTAGAACATTGTTTAAAAGTAACGAAGCAATGTGAGTGTCTGTGTTCTGAAAGGTATCCAGCTGGTGTGGAGCCCATTTCAGCACGCTGACCATTCTTACAGGCAGTTAACCCACGACAGGAGTTACTACCTGCAAAGACATGAAATGACCACTCTGTTGACAGGCTCAGATATTTATCTCCAGCGTATGAGACTCATGAGTAGTGGCAGTTCCGCTCATATGTTTGGCTATGAAATTCCATCAACAAAATATCAGAAGTGCAGTTATATTTTTCCATAGAACAGCCAGAGAGCCTCTTGCTAGGAGCTTAACTCAGAGGGGAGTAAACAGTGGAGATTATTTTTTTAATCCTCTGTATTTTTTTCAGAAATACTTTAACTGGAAAAAAGTTCCTTGTACTCCTGATGTCCTGATACTGCTTCATCATCTGTGATGATAATTAATAGGGTATCACCACCTTCAGTTGGCCGGTGTGGAAGGGAAGGACACAGGAATTTTGCAGGACTGGCCATACATCTGGCAGTCACAGAATGGTTATGTGTCCAAGGAGCTGTCACAATTGAGGCCCGTGCTTTAGAACTGTCCATCACTTTGGGAAGCCCTGCATGGCAGGGCACAGCATCCCTGGAGGCCCTGGCTAGCTCCTGGGAGAAGACGTGGCCAGGCTGTCCCCTTTGTTGCCACTGTGCAAACACTCAGTGCAGCCCCAGCCTTGCTGGGAATAAGTGTCGCTAGTACCTCTTATTAGTGTTTATTATCATAACTGCTCATTGTATTGCCCATTATGTTAATGAATTAGAACAACAGACCTAAATGTTTGTTGTTGTATAAAGCTCATTAGTCTCTGAGAGGAACTCAATGCAACATGAAGGTTGAGGAGCTGGGTTGCAGGAATATTACCAATTAAGTCCTATATGAACATGCAATTAGGTAGGATGACATGCTTGATTTACATTGCTTTATGGCTAAGCAGGATAAACAGCGCAGCACTGGAGCCTGGAATCCTGCTCCCCCTTTTGCTTGCCTCCACCCTGCTGGAGCTTATTCTAATGTTCCCAGTGGGAGTGCAGTGCACAAGAACGGCTGGGCAAGGTTGTTGGTCCTGTCTTGAAGCATATTTAACACTCTGCTGAGGTGTAACAAGATGCAGGCAGCATGTTTTCATGTTAGGGAGCTTGTTAGTAACTCACCCCCTTCTCACTGTTTTTGGTCTTGGGGCATCTCTCTTCAGCACCTCGTGCAGCTTTCTAGTCATGGGCGGTTTACAGAAGTGTTTGCTTCATATTGTACTTCCTCAAATGGAGAGGGAGACTTAACTCAGAGTTCTGAGGTGAACCTCTGAGGTCAATCCTTTTCTTCAGTCAGAACATACAGATTCATTTCATACTATTATGGTGTATACCTTTTGGTATATGAGCACGCGCCATTGTCCTGTGCTTCTGGTTGAGTTCTGTCACTCTGAACTTCTCTGCTCCTGAATATATTTATTTGTATCACTACCTTTATGAGAACTGAGGGGAGTCACAATTGAAAGGCACTTTGAGAAGTTGTCACCTCCAGCTTCTGAGCCATAAATTGTTACCTCCCAACTGAGACTTGGTAACTGATCACATGAGCACTTTTAATTGTTTCAGAGCAAGGTGAAACTTCAATAATGAATTAAACCATGGAATCAGCAACCATTAAATAGCAGCATGTTGATCTTTTTTCTTTTTTTTTTTTTTCTCTAAGCGTAAGGCATTTTGTTTCCAAAATTAGAGGTTACATATTCAGGTAGTTGCCCAACAGGAGCCAGGAGACACTACCAATGAAACATGCACAGCTGATCATAACTTGCTTCCGTGTTAGGTGCTTGTCTCTCACAAATGTCTGTTTGAAGACCCTGTGTCTCCCAGCCCTTCTGGCTTGCTCCATGCCCATGCCGTCTTTGGCACCTACACAATCAGTTGTTGACCTCTTGTCAATGACGCTGGCTCGTCACCGAAGCAAAGTCTAGTGAGGTACAACTGCGAGATGGTTTAAGATGCTGTCCCTTAGCTCCTGAATCATTGCAGCCAGGAGGTTTACGGAATTATGAAGCACATCTCTCCAGATAGCTTGAGTTTGCGTCGCCTTGTTCCGTCTTTCTAGCTGACCTCCTGATCAAGTTAGGTCTTGCCACGTACCAGGGCATTTGTTGTGTGGATAGCCAGGGCCTCAGAAACTGATGTCCTTACTACTAGCACAATATAAACATGCCTTGAGGCTGCTTTCCACGAAAGAGTAGGTAACTGCACCCTTTTTGCCCCTAAATGTTCCTGTGTGTACAGCAGTAATGCCCCATTTGCTGGTCTGGTTGTATGGCATTCCAGAGCTTGTCCATTACATCTTTTTGTTAAAACTGGGATAAAAGAATCAAAGTCCTGCCCTTTCTGAATCCCTCATCAGTGTTACAGTCTCTCATAGTCTTTTTTCCTCATTCAGCACAGAGAACTGTACAGCTTCCTCTATTGCATTATTTTAAAGTGCAAAGTTTTGACATTTCTGCTGAAATAATAATACTTAAAAAAAAAGAACCTTGGAAGCATAAATGGAGAAAAGATTCTGCTTTAGAAACAAAGCTAGCAACTGGCTTGGAAATGAAGTGAAGGCTTAAAAAGAAATGAGAGGCACAATATGTCAGTCCTAGATGGAAGGGAGAACTGGGTGTTAAGGGGAGATCAGAAATTTCTTTTATTTATGAAAAAAAAATTCTCAAAGTTAGAAGGGGTGGAGGGGAGCCATAGTTGGAGGAGTAAAGGGGAAAGAGTTGAAAAAAAGACTACAGTGACAGGCAGCCCTGATGCGATATCATGTTCAGAGAGCCCCTTCCGCTGTCTTTCATGGTGCTAGCCTGGAGGCAGAGAAGGAGGGCACGACAGGAGGCATTTGGTGTCACCTGCATTTGACACCTACATTGTTGCTGTAGAGATTTTTAAGGAAGATTTTGATATTGTCCCACCTATCACTTTCCTGAGTACCCTATTTGAGTATGTGCTGGTTAGTGAATGGTGTGGGATCTTCAGCCCTGGAGACTAGGATTCTCAGAGCAGATCTGACATGGATGACATTAGTATTTCTTCATCTTGTCCTTTTCCAGGATGTCATACATTAGCATTACAATTATCCAGTCATCTTCTTATGTTTGCCCAGTACGTTCCTGGTGCAAAAAAACAGATGCTAGATGGTGTGATCCATTTGGACTAAAGGTAACTTAAGAGCTTTTCCTTGGAAGCTGAGTGAAATTCCTTGCAGATAAGCCACCTTAACATACCTCTGGGTTCTTTTGGTCATCTTAAGTTATATGAGTCACTGTAAGGTTCCTAACAAACCTTAAATATTCCAGGATGCGCTGTGTTTTTCTCTGTTTACACAGAAGTTTTCTAATGCAAGAAAGCTCAGATGGAAAGACCCTTCCCTGATGCTTCAAGCAAAGGTGATGAAAAGTGAGAGGAAGGGTTATTAGTGAGAATGAAGAAAGATCTTTTTATTTTTTCTTTCTTTCTCTATCTCCACTGAGGCTTTGCTGGAAGGATTTTTCCAATCTCACCCTGTGGATGCTGGATCAACTGTCCTATTCCATCTGCCTCTGTTGTTTTCTCTTGATTGAATGGACTGAGGGTGAGAAACCTCTAATGTGGCTGATGAGAGTGGAGCTGGCACTGTGCAGCAGTGGGAGGAAGCTGGCAGCTCTGGTTTTTCAAACTTGTTTTAACCTTCAGTTCCAAAGACGGACATAAGCAGTGAGTAAAGGGGTAAAGATGGTTAAGGGCTAATTTTCTTTTGCACCAGTAAGCTTCATAAGCATAAATTACAGTGATCTTGATAAGCAAAACATTTACTGCTTGGTGTGTTTTAAAACAGAGTTTGTCTTCTGCATTCTGTCCTGAGGATAAGGAAAGAGGGAATCTTAAAACAGTTGTCCCCCTCCCTAATTCTGGAAGGCACCTCACCATGGCTGTGTGAAGGAAGAGGAGTTTCCATGTTCTGGCTCATCCGGCTTTGAAATCAGAGCATCTGCCATGTGCCCCTGATTTCAAACCTTGTCATTGTTGCAAACCTGCTGTGAAATGTTTTAGGCCTGGCTTTTGTCAGTGGTAATTTTTCATGGTCTTTCTTTTGAGTTGTCTGTAGCTCGGCATTTTGGCAAAGTTGAGGCCTCACTGTTTTGTCAAACTGAAGATCCCCAATCAATAGCTGCTGTCCTTGTTAAGGGAATTGCCTCCAGTTTTCTAGCACAAAGGCTCAAAGGAACGACTAAGACCAATTTGGCCTGGAGTCAAACCATTTGCAAAGTATGCTTAATTATCATGAGGAAGGAGGAGCAAGGTGATTATTGCCAGGTGCTTACTAGCAAATTTGATGTGAAAGAGAAGTGAATGCCTTGGAGATCCAAGAGAGTCTCAACTATTACAACTGATGCCACAGCTACTGAACTCCAGGATTTCCTGTCTTCTGGAAGTCAGGGTCATTTGAGCTAAAGGTGGACTGCTAACTGGAGCCATGGCTTCAATCCAACCCTCCTAGCCTTAAACACTTACCCAAAAAGTTTACATTAGGTGCTTCAGTTTGACAACTGAATGCGGGAGTGTAGCATTTCCAGAGTGAATGCAACCACTTCTTGATATTTGATTTTTTTTCCCCCTTCACTAAATAAGGTGGTAGCTTAGAATGGCTGGACTCCATGTCTTAGCATCTTAGTTAAATACCTGAAGTTACGTGGAGGGATCTGGGCTGCCGTATCCAGTTAAATTACTCACAAACCTAGGTGGAACGATTCACCTTGTTTGTAATTCAGAGCCAGGACTATTTCAAATCAAAAATCTGTTAAGAACTGTATGGGTTGGTTTGCCTTTTTTTTTTTTTCTCTGAATTGGGCTGAATAGCAGAATCTTCTGAGATGATTGACTGCCTGTTAGGTAGTAAGGTGAGAAGCTACCTTCTCTAGTAGTGTCTGAAGTGCCCTTCCAGTCATGGGACAGATACGCTAGTGGTGAAGTAGAACAGCTTAAAAGGAAGGGTTGGCTTCTTCAAAACCAAAATAATGTAGAGCAAACTCAGTGCCTTAATGCATGCCGATTAAAAGGAAATCAGGATGGGTAATTAACTCTGCTCTCAAGTGTTTGTACAATTCACTTCTCCTCTGCTACATTTCCTGAGCACTCCTGGTGCTGAGCTCTGAAGATGTTGAATAATGACTTAGACCGCTGAGTTAAAAGTTTATTTTCTTAAAAGATCTGTTCTCCCATTCAGTCCATTTCACATTTCGGCCTATACCAAGTAGTACAATAAAATGAACTATAACCATAAATCTGCGGGTGTTTTGAGGTACCCCATTCATACCCCTCACACTAACAATATGACTCAGCCTGCAGCATCAGGGGAGATGTTAAATTTATGATGTTAAATTTTCAGCCTTACCTCTATAGCTTTTCTGAAACCTCCGTTCTCTGTATAATACAGCTTGCTTATCCTTTTTTTTTCTGTTTATTTTATTTTGTTTCAAACACGATCTTTCTGCCTCCTACACCATTCAGCATCCCACCCACCTCCCATCCCCCTCTGACTTTCCCAAAGCAAACAGCGCGTTCAGATCGAACCAGATTGACAGGTGTGTGACAGATGGATGGACAGAAAACTGGATCAGTCCAAACTCCTTGGCACTTGAAAAATTGACAACACAACCAAAGCAGCGTAACGGGGAGAGATAGATTGGCAAATGGAATAAATGGTCCCCGGAAAGTTTGCGATTAATCTTTGCCCTGTCAAGTAATGGCCTGATAATGCAGGAATTTAATGGGAATGACTTCTGCGAGTTCGGAGGCATCCATTAGTGTGGAGCAAAGCAGGAGACAGTAATGGGCATTGTTCCTGTTCTGAGCCCTTGCAAATGAGGGAAGACTATTAAAGATGCACCAGCTGCACCCCGGCCCCATTCTCCCACATGACAAGTTCACACCTTTCTACTCGTCAGTTCATAAGAGGTGCATCTCCCATGCTAGAAATGCCCTTGTTTTGACTGATCCATGGCAAACCTTACCTCTCCAACAGGAACTCTGAGTTATCTAATGAAGCTGGTGCTGAGAGAGAGTGCTGCCTCAAAGCCATACGCTTTTCCAAAAGTGAATTGCTCTCCTGCTTGAATAAGATAGCATTTCCTAATTTGGTGCATCATTTAGCTCTGCCTCGGTTTCCCCATATATAGGGAGGATATCGCTGCTGTGTAGCAGAAGCACAGAGTGCAGGATTCTGCTAGGCAGCCTGGAAGGGAGCATTTGGTGGCAGAATAAACATTTAGTCTCTTCTCATTATTTTGCCGTTTGCGAGATTTTGGTGTTGTTTGTAATATGTTAACTTAAGAGTAGATCTGATTTGGGTATGGTCACAGATGAGTCTAGCATGGTATCACATTTTTAAGGATGATCAGCTATAGGTGCTTGGGGACAGAGTACTTTCCCCTGCCACATAGCTAGCATTCTCCGTCATTAATGCTAGAGAAGTCATCTGAAATCGTTGTGTTTGGTGTCTGTTGTTAGACGAGTGCATTTATCTAAATTGTCTTTCTGAAGTTTTTTTCTGAAGTTGCTGGTTGCTTCAGCATCTCCTGAAACAAGGTCCATCATTTAATTCTGCACCATGTGAAAAAGAACTTTACTTCAACCTGCTTCTCTGCTCACTTCATTACCTTCAAGTATTTGGAGCAGGTGGTGGCACTTCCATCCTCAGCCCTTCAATTCTAGCTGAGGGGCTTGTTGCACATGATGTCAAGAGGGGGAGGAAAAGGAGTTGTTGGGCAAAGGAGCCCAGCAGAAGCAGCAGGAAGCTATGTTGCATTTGTGGGGTCATGTTTGCCCTCCATGCAGCCTGGTTGTGGGCTGAGATAGCCCAGGCCTAAAGGATGTGAGTAACTGAGTCACCTTCACGTGGGCACGGAGGGGACCGGCTGGGGAGCAGAGAGGGGAGCCCAGGTCTCTGTCACATCAGTGCAGCTGCAGCACTGGGGGAGGGAGGATGCAGGGGGGAGGAAGGAAGCTCATTATGACTGATAAATAGAGGGCTCCTGTTGTCAGCAGTGTCATTGTGTTCACCTTTTTCACAGTCCCCTCTTTCCAGCTGTGTAATTAATTAATGGATTGGAAGTGTTTAGTTTCCAGTGATCTACAGGTTGACCTTGCACCTTCCTCTGCTTGTCTGGCTTTGTTATCAATGGGTCCAAAGTTACCTTCTTCCCTACCACCTCTGCATCAGCCCGTGTGATTGCAAGAGTGGATCCTTTACTGCTTTCCATATGCTCATTTTCATAGTGCTCAATAAAACCAAATACCATCTTTGGTAGGATTTTACACTGGCTTTGCACTAAGATGAATGTTGGCACAAGGAGCAAATCACCGTAAGTGTGGGTCCAACAGGGGCCCAGTGAGAATGAAATCGCAACCACCTTATCCTCTGGAAGATGCGATGCTCAGATCATGCTATTTTAGACAGCTTAGAATTAGGTGGGTGGTACAAACTAACTGTTCTGACTCCTTCTGCAGTTAATGGCAAGAAAGGTGTCTCACTCATTTTGGATAACTGTCTCAGAAGAGGGCGAATCTCCTCCAGAAAAGGGGCCTTTACACAAGGAGGAGTGTGAGGAGGTTAAAGTAAATGCCTTTTTTTCAAAGGGTTTAAAATAGTCCTCAACTGAGACAAGTAGATCCATTTCTCCATCCCTTAGTTATACCTTCATACAGATAATGTTGCAACAGTTTACCAGAGAATTGCAATTGGTGATTGAGACTGAAAAACCTGTTTCACCAGGGATTTCATAGCTTCAGACAGTTACAGAACCCCCCCTTTTTAACAGATGAATAGAATCTTTACAATCAACATCAGGAGTGAAAGTCTGCATGAGCGCAGTTGGTGCCCTGACTGGTAAATCTCCCTGACAATTTTGCAAAACAGACTTGGGCTATTGATCAAATTGGCTGGAAATGATCCTTTCACCTCAGGGTCATTGGACTCCATTTGACTCAGGTCAGAAGAGACCAAAGTGGCTGTTATCAAAAGATAAGAGCAAGCTGAAGGTCTCAACCTGGTCGCTAGGGGAAGAAGTTCAGGGTATGGAGATCTCAATCAATTTAAGTTATACTGGGGTAGATTACCAGGTTCCTATCTCAAAACCATTCTACAGCGGTTTAGAGCTGAACATGTAAGAATACAATTATTTCTTCTCTCAGTCTGATCTGAGATCTGAGGGGAAAGTTCTGAAAGACCATTACAAAATCTGTCAGTCTTCTGCTTTGCTACTTCAGTTTCCTTGTAAAATCAAATGTTCTGTTAACAAAACATTTTCCAGCCTTAATAGTCTAAAGCCTTTAGCTGTCTTAATGAAATATAGTACCTAAATTAGGACTCTATTCCATAGCCTTGCCTTGACCAAGAGGAAATACACCATACCTAGGAGAAAGATTTACCTAAGCAATTTGCAAGATTGTGCCCATAATTACAGGGTCAGCCACATTATGGCTTGAACGTTCAGCTCACAAGATTACTTAGAGGTTTTGTCTTCTATAAAATCGCCTAAGTAAAAGCCCAACTTTTATGGGAATAGATTTACTGACTCAGACCAATAGTTCCCCCAGTAGCTTTCTCTCTAGCATTGGTTGCAAATGGGTGCTTAGGAAAGGGTGTAGAGGCATCTAGAAACATCCTGTTAGGTGCTGACAATGTTCAGCAAGCAGGCTGAGTCTTGGGCATTTCTGACGTGAGTTCCCCATAGTTAGGAGCGCATGGGGGGCTCTGCGCTCTCCTTTGGGCTTCTGCCTGTATTTTGTGGCAAGGAGTTCCACAGATGGTGTAGATACTGTGTAAATCATTAACCCCTTTTCTGGATTTGCAACCCTTAACATGCCACTTTCATGTGATAGTCCCTGATTCTTGTACTGGGAGGGACAATGAACATTCACCGATCATCTGCTCCATGTTACTCACTTTCTTGCTGCTACTCAGAATTTTACAGATGTCTGTTACTTTCTGCATCAGCTGTGACTTTCCCAGGCTGATGAAGGGCTCATTCTGCTATAACCAGATTGTAAAGAGAAAGCTAATCTAAGAAACTTGAAACAGAAAAAAAAAAATCTTTTGTCCTTTTTTTTTTCTTCTTCTTTTTTTCCTGCCTGTGAGCTATAGTCTGTAGGGAAATCCAGCCCAGGAGACAAACAGGCCACAGCAAACAGAAATCAGTCCACAAGAGAAAACAATCAGAACCGCAAAGCCAGTTTGTGAGACCAATTTCATTACGGTGCTGCCTTCTTTGCAGCCTGCAATTACGGAGCAATTATGGGATTTGGGGGGGAAGCATCTGGCAGGAGCTTCTCCTACCCGCTCCGTTCTCTCCCTCTGCCCTGTTCTCTGCATCTGAGTTAGCTGTTTGTATTTCTCCTCTTCAAATGGGCATCAGCATTTCAAATGAAACTTTGGACCACCGCCGTGGCAGCCTTTTAAAGGGATCCAGCATGAGATTCCTGTGTCTCCTCTCCTCCGTCAGAGAGCAAAGGCAAACCAGAAGAGGGATATTAATGTGCAAATTAGCGCAACCTGACTGGCTCCAGATTGCTACTTAGAATTTGCATATTAATAAATGTTTTTGTGACAGCGTTTAGCAGATCAAGAAGGGCAGAGATTAAAAAAAAGTCAACAAGATTTTTAATCTTTTCCCTTAAAATTTCCTCTTCTCCCACTCTCTCGTATATATCTATATCTCTTCGTACCATAACCATATGTGCTTAGGTTGCATATCTATAGGTCAACGCATGTAAATCTGCCCGGCTCTTGACAGATGTGAGATTTGCAGAACTGCCCTGCATGAAGGTAGACAAACAGTTGTGTGCTGGCGGGAGCGCGGGCGCTTTGCTGTGTGTGTGTTTGGACGAGTGTGTATTTTATACACACACAGGCACACAGGGTTAGGAAGACAGATAGATGGAGGCACTGGACAGCCTCTCCCCCCCAGTCTTTTTCCAACAGGCGCTTTTATCCCATTCAACTGAATAAATTGGGACTCTTGAAACTGTGATCTTGACAGATGTGAGGTTTTTTTTTTCTGAGCTGCATTGGAAAAAGATAGATAGTGAAAACCTCCAGGGCATTTGGGCTTAGTGGAGCCAGTGAAGAGGGTTATTTCCAAGCGTGCTGAATAATGCATCCCTCTGAATTCCTTAGTTCTCTCTTTCCGTCCTCCTTTCCGTCTTTCTCTCTCCTTTCCTTTTCTTTAAATGTTCTGAGGATGAAATGCTGAATGCCACAGCAAAGCTGCGATTGCAGTGTTCCCTAGGGATAGGCTTTCCAAGGGTCTCATGCAAGTGCTCGGGTGGTCAGAGAAGAAACAGATATGTAAACAGGGCAACTTATACATAATTGCTGAATTAAAGATATATCCCCCATCTCAGTTAATTACTTGTCACATCAGTCTTAAGGAGTGAAACTGGCTGATAGCCAGACTATTTTATTTCAGGAATCTCTCGGTCAAGAACGTATGTTCAAAGAGTCTCTCACCCCTATTAGATTTGTCATCTTAGTTTACATTCGTGTATCCATGATTGTGGGATGGGGAGGGCGGCGGGGGAAAGCAACTTGAAATAGTCGGCCCCTTCTTTTGCTCTCATTGATCTCCCTTGTGCATTCCCAGGTATAGCTTGGGTTTTCTGTTGGATGTTAAAAGGAGAATAGATTTAGGAGTGGGGAAAGCCCTGATTTCAGTCTAAGTATATATTTTAGGGGTGAAGATAAGGGAAAAAAGTATTCTAGTGGCAATTGAAATCCTTTGGTTGTGCCTTGCTTCATTTGGGGCAGGTGATGGGAAATTATGTAATTAGCGATTTTTTCTAATGGCCCCATTTTGCACCCCCTGTAAAGAGAATCTCTTTTTTAACAAAGGTGTTTTGAAAAGAAAAGCCCAACTTCCAAATACAAAGGTTTTGTTTTGGTTTTGTTTTCCCTTTGGCATTTCCACCACGAAGCACTTTGTCTCTGACTACGCTGAAGTGCAGTGTTTTGACATTTTCCTCTGTGGATGTAGGCCTAAGTGTCTTGCCTGAAGCCACAGAGGGAATTAAAACCACATCTCTTGAGCCTTCAGTTAGCCCTTAACCACTGGACCGTCTTTCCCCCTAGCAGCCTTTAGGAGGTTCTGAGCAGAACTGAAACCGTTGACGATACCGCGGAGAGCGACGTGTCCTTTTATCGGAGGCCTGTGAGTGCAGAGGACCCCGAGTGAGATGTGAAGGGAAGAGGGGCCGTCAGCTGCCCCCCTGCCAGAGTTAGCATCGTCTGTCTTTCCTGTCTGCTTCCACTAAAAAAAAACAGAGATTTAAGAGAAGCACAACAGTGGCGCACACCCCCCGGGCTACACATCAGTGAGTTTGCTGGCGAGAGCAAAGCCGCCGTGTCTGTGCAATGTTTGTGTCAGGATTATCTGACTCCCAGTCAAGGCGCAAACAAACCTGAGGTCTTCTGTCAATAGCAGAGTGTGAGCTGAGAATCCCAATGTCTTCCGAAGGAAACTTTGGGAGCTCTTCTAATGAAAAAGGGGGAAAGAAAGCTGACTTTCTGCACCTGTGGGAGTTAGAGAGCGGCTGGAACACCGAGGACAATGTGAGAGTTTCCAAGTGTTTTGTTTAGCTTAGTTATAACATGCTAAGTAGCCTTTCCTGCTTCTCTCAGGAGGCTGCCAAGTGGTCTGATTCCTCTCACTGGCATGACTGACCCCATGAATTGAGTCTCTATGATTCCCTTTTTTAATATCGTCCCATTAGTCCTTGAAAGAATTTTTTTGTGAAAATGACTCCAGAACAGCAATTCTAGGTTCCTTTGTGAGTGACATTTGTGTGACAGGGCTCTAGCATCTCATCACATCTGTCCTCAAATCCAAAATTCCTTTTCAGCTGCTTGTCTGCTTCATTCCAGTGCCTGCTTTCTACTTTTCTTCCCCTCGGGTGTCCTGGCTTCCTTGTTCACTGTAGAATTTCCCTGTCCCCAACTGGGGTTGCCTCCAGAAGGCAGAGGATGTGCTTTTCTCTCAGGTCAGTGCACAGTTTCCGCAGCCAACCTCACTGCATCCTTCTGTGCTACACGTGGTCACATAGAGCAACAAAGGCACGATGGGCCGACAAGAAATCTTTTCCTCATCTCTCCGGAAGGTTCTGGGACCAGAACCTCTTCCAGTGCCACTCTTGTCAGCAGTTTTTCATCCAGTGCAACTGGGAAAATAAATGCATGGTCTAACCCGTGTGTGTTGTTGAAGGCTAGTTGCCTCCGTCCCATTCACGTTAGTCAATGCCGCGTACATAAAAGCTGTCATGTTGTACCCGACCAGAGATGATGCCTCTGGCCGTGGCCAGTAGTGGATGCTTAACTAATGCTCCAAGTGGGGGGCAGGCAAACGGGAAATATCCCCAGTCTGATAGTGAGAATCGGGCAGCAGGCACTGATGCCCTGAGCTCCTCCCTGGCGTGAGGCCGGCAGCAACCTCGTATATTGCCCTTGATGGGTAGGTCACAGGGGTGTGGGCACTGCACCCCTGTAGACCTTTTCTTCTCCGTGTTCAGGGCATCGCTGGGGAGATACCATGAAAGGGCTCAGAATTTGAACGCCATGGACCACCACTACCACCCTGTGCTGATGCACCACTTGCTGCAGCGTTGTCTAGCAGCGTAATATAAATTCAAATCGCAAGAGAAATCTCACTATTTTTGTTTCAATTGCTCTTCACCAGCCTATCTTCCTCCTCAGCAATGCCCCCCCTCAAAAAAAACCCTTAAAATCTTCAGAGCAAAGCCCCTTCTTTTCACACGTGCTTCTCCCTTGAAGGTGGGTTGGCGTGAAGCGTGTGTGACAGACATCAGTTATGTCACTTATGTTTGCCTGAAAGGTGCTTAAGCGCTGGTGACAAAAATAACCTTTCTTTGCGCAGGAGAAAGAATAAAACCTGGTTTCCAGTGTCATCCAGTCTCCCTCTTCTCTCTCTTTACACTGTCTTTGTGGATTGTACAATGTCTAATATAAAGAGGTACACATACTTCAGCTTCTTCTCAAAAGAGCTTTAGGAAGGTTTCTTCTACTCAGCTGTCTGGTCTCATAAACTTCTCAGCAATGTAACATCTCTTTTGTCTCAGAGAATTTTCCTTCTCTCACTCTAGCAGATTTGGTTAAAACTGTGCAGTGCCTAAAAAAACAACATTGGCAGAGAAAGAATGGGACAAGGAAAGAGGTATTAAGCAGAGCATCATGATGCAGGCCCCATTTCCTTAGGAAAACTGGATAGAATAGGATATGATTCCTGCTGGTTCTGTGCTGGGCTTGTCCACTGTCTCTGCTGGTCCCTCCTATAGAGGGTGGGTGGCCGAGATGGCCTTTGGAGGTGACCGTGGCCATAGTGTCTCCTGGACGGCTTCACTCTGTCTGCATGGTCTGAGGGCAACATCGCAAAGTCACGTGGTCTTTTTCTTCACTTAAGTCTTTCCTCTTACATTTTCCAAATCATAGTATGTCAGTTCTCCTGCTAGAGTACAGTCTTGATGAGCAATGGGAACCACTGCACTCATTTTATTCCTTCCATCCCCTATAGCGCGTGAATGCGGCAGGAAGGAGGGGCTGTGTGAAGAGGCCAGCCAGGGCCATCTATAAAAGGGACAACTGTATAATCCCTGCATTCCCACCTTGTCCAACCCCACTTTCACCTCTTTTTGTCTCCCTCCATCCTCACGCTGTCAGCTTCTCCTTCTCGCCTCTCTCTCGTGTTCGTCAATAAATATTCAATTAATGTTTTCCTATGATAAAGATCTATGGGTGTCAGATAAGAACATCTTCACGGGATGAATGGTGCTGCTAAGTCTTGCGGCTAATTCTATGCAGATGCACAAAGTCTGCTGGAAGTGACTTTACGAAATGGAGTGCTCAGGCATCCCTGCTTTATTTTTTAATGCAGATGAGAATTTAAAAGCTTGTGTTTTCTACAATTAATTTTATGTACTATTCTTTTCAATTATTTATGTTCCCTGAATGATAAATGGGCCAGTGAAGAAGGAAAAAAGCGGGAATCTCGGGAAGAATACTTTTTTCTTATTTGTTTATTTATTTATTTATGACTGGATTTATTTATTTATTTATTTTAGACTGGAATATAAGCTGCTCTGATAATTAAGAGAATCTGGGCCCTGGGTGCTGTGGAAGAGACCAGTCTATCACTAAGTAATGCTCAGAGAAAAAACAATAGCACATAATGGAGCTTTAGTTCTGATTTTGCTCTGGATTTATTTAAAACCACTTTAATATTCCACTTGCGAATAGGAGTTTGTAGCAGTTTTGTTGCAAAATAACAATGGAAAGCACAAATAAAACACAAAATCTGTGCCTGGTGTAAATGCATACCTTTCTTGGATCTAGCTAAGCTCTTCTCACGTATATCCGTGTGGATCTTGCTCCAAGTTAAAGCTGCATCCGGTATGAATCAGGCTTACTTAAAGCCAGAAAAATAGCACTTTTTCGAGTCACAGGTGGGAGAGGAGTGCTGTGGTGTCTGCCTTCCTGCAGCTTCTTTGGGCAGCACAAATGTGCTGAGCAAAACAACCTTCCTCAGTAAAGCAGCGCCGGCCTGAACCAAGGGCACTGGAAACCTCTGGAGAGCGAGCCCGGCTCCCTCTGATTTCCAGGCCATTTCTGAGGGCTTGGGAGAAGCAACGGGAGGGCATTTGGGAAATGCCCTTTGAGAAATTGATTCTAAAGATGTACGGGGGTTATTTTAGAGCAGAAGGGAGGGGACCCCATTAAAATAGCACCAAAATGGAAAGGAAACAGAACAAATGGAGGTGTGTTAGGCAGAGGGTTGTTAGAAGTGAGGCATTTTCTTTCAGGTATTGATTGTTTTTTATACCATACTTAACCTATACCAGATCCTTAAAAAACAAACAAAACCATCTTTCCACCCTGCCCCTCCTCCACCCCCCCAAAAAAAACCAAACAAACAAAAAAAACCACTGAAGAGTTATTGAGTTATTTTAGGACTGAGAATAACAGCCAGGATTTTCCTTCTGCACATCCTGATCCCCAAAATAGTAATGCTTTCTTGTAAGAGGGATATCTTGGCAGTAATGGATATTATTTTCTTTCAAGTTCGTTTTTAAGGTTAAATTTAGAAGGTTTGTGAAGGGTTTTTTCTTTTCTTCCACTTTCTAAATTTATTTTAGCACAAAAGAGATGTGTTGGAAAGAAACTTTTTTAAAAAACAATGGAGACAAAATTCTGTGTTGGAAAAGTTTAGATATAGAGCCAGTTGAAAAATTGCCAGCTTTCAGAGAAAAAATCATTCTCTTTAGAATTTCCAAACAATTGTGTAAATATATTTTTATTCAATGCCATCCTGTTATGTCTTCTTGATCCTCCTAGGAGGGCAGAGCTTTGAGAAACCACACTCTGAGAAAGACCTGGTAATCAGCTTGGTCAGTTTTTAAAAAAATGCGCTCTGTGAAACTTATGCTCAGAAAAATCAGCTAGCAGTTGACAGCCCTAATATAAATGTGAACTGGCTACTCCTTCTCAGGGTGAATCCACACGAGGTGTTTCTATAGGGAAACCCACGTGCAAGGCACGGACAATGACCTCAGACCTGCCAGAAACGTGGCCTTTTACATCCCCAGAAGAGTAGTTTCAGAGGAAAAAAAAAAAAAAAAGAGAGAGAGAAACAAAAAATTAATGTGAACATGAGACTATTTATGGAAGAAATGTTGCTTTTGCCATGGAGGCTGTTAGATTAGTTCAGCTTCCATAATCTATTTATTGCCTTTAATGGGATAGTCATTAAATGAACAAGTTACTTTCTGTACATATGATGGGGTGGATCTGCACTGCTGGCACCAACCTGTTCCCTTCTGAACTACAATCACGTATCCATTTCATCGTCTGTCTGCAGAAGAGAAGCTGTTGGGACATGGAGGAAGGGGAATGATTTCTTGCCTAGTGTACATGTGCTTTGCCATCACTGGAAATTACCACCTGGAAAAAAAAATGGTGTGTTTTTCCACACTTTTCTGCTTTCTGAGTCCACCTGCACAGTTGTCAGTTCAGTTTGTGATTTTGATGTTGGGGAAAACTTGGGAGAAAGGAATCAAGCTGAATCTCTGGCTTCATTTTTTATCATGGAAATCCAAACGTGCTGAAAAGTGCTCTGTTTTCCTGCTTATCCCAGTAGCTGAAAAGGAGTGTGCGTCATGGAACTGCCCAAAGAGCTTGCGTTCTTTGAAGGCACTGTCATTTTCTAGTGAAATAATAATTTGGCAGATAAAAAAGTCATAAAACAACTTTGTAGCTTTTTTTTTTCAGTGAATATTTTAAACCTTAAGGTAAAGGAGACCCCAGATCTGAACAGAACTGGACGTAGCTTAGATCTAACTACAGCACTCAAATGACTTTTGACACTCAGTTTTTACTTTTCTCCAGGTGTTCTTTCTCTTTGTTTGTGTTCATTTTTTTTTAATGCATATATATATATATATATATATTTCATTTATTGTGTTCCTCTGGTAGGAAGGGATGAGAAAATATCTACCTCCCAGAAACTGGTTTGACCCAACACAGTTGCTAGGTGATTAGATGTTTTGATGATGAGAAAACATATACACTGTCAGAGAAAGCAACATCCAAAACACAACACGGGCAGGTGTGAAAATACGTGGGTGATGAGCCTCTAATTTTATTCTCATCTTTTTTTTGAGAGACTGTGCCTTTCGAGCTTGCATGGATACCAGCTAGGTATAGGTGCTATTTGAGAATGAGAGGTGCTGGCCAAAACTGTCCAATTTAAACACTGTGTTCAGAAGGTCCATGCCACCTTTTTATTCAACATTAAAGACTCCAAAGAGCATATTTGTTGGGCTAAAACTGTCAGGGAAAGAGCTACCGCAGCTGCTGTGATTCATCCAAAGGAGGTGAAGTTAAAAATGTGATTATGTCCTCAGTTTGCACCACCTTTTGGGCAGGTCATTGTGGAGTTAGAACCGTAGGAGATCTATGCTTGGGCCTCGTGTAGGGAAGAGGTGACATACGTGACTTGGTAGTTCTTACCTCAGATCCAGGAATGGGGACTGAGAAGCTTCTGTTGTGATTTTTCTCCACATGTGGTTTGTCTGGCCTTAATTCACTGCTTAGGAAGCAGTAAGCCTGGGGCAGAAGGAGCCCTACAACAGGAGCCTCTCGTTTTCTGCTGAATGGCAACAGGCGGTGGAGTGGACACAGCTTTTTCCTGGATGTGGCAAAAGGTTTCTTTCAGCCCCTAATTTGCAGTGTCAGAGTAACCCATTATCAAGACGATTAAATTTAAAGAGACTGCAGTAAATGCTAGCATACAGAAGACATCAAGCATCATTAAAATGTAATTGGAAGCAAAGCTTAATGAGGTAAAAGGAAAAAAAACACCCAGAATCCTTTTGGGTAGCTGCCCCCCTCCCCTCCCTTGCTTTGCCTGAGCCAGCAACTACTGTATTGAAAATGAGACTTTGCGCCGCTTTATTATTTGGTGATGCTGGCAGCAGGTAGGAAGACACCCCATGCTTTAGCGTAGCCTCCCAGTGAGGGCAGGGGGACACGTTTGCTGTAATGCCAGAGCAAAGGCAGGAGTGCGGTTGGTCTCGTGGTCCACGGTTTCTGATGGGAGTAAAGCAGAGCCCGTTTTGTTCACCGTGAGCAGGTAACCACGGCCAAATGGAAGCAGCTGCCCACGGCTTTGCACTGATGAGGACACAGTGCTGGGCTGTGGAACTTCAGTGTCTGGGGTTCCCTCTCTCCTGAGAAAAACAAGGGCAGTGAAGACAGGGAGTACAAAAGAGGAGAAGAGCTGAGAGGACCCTAGTGGAACAGAATCCATTGTACACAGTGAGCATGGATGGAATAGCAAAGCCTCTGGAAGGGCTGTGGATGGGAAATGTGATGTTTATATAATAGGTAATGGCTCAATAAGCCAGCGGGCTGCCTTCCCAGGGCCTTAAAGACTACCTGCTGCAGAGCATCTGCAGCTTAGCTGATACCATTGCGGTGCACGTTGCTGGTGCCCCTGGAGAGGAAGCCGCTCTGTTCATCTGTCTCATGGGGAGCTTGAAGAGACCAAGCCTGAATTTTGCAAAGGCTCATCTGGTGTGGGTCCAGCTTCCTTTTCTCCTTTCTTTTGCTTTCTTTTTCTCCTCTGCATCACCACATCTTTTTTTTTGTGAAGAGAAAATGGTCCAGCTTGGAAAAAGACATTACATATCACCATCCAGAGCTTGCTCTTAGGGATTTCTGTTCTTGCACATAGCTTCAGGATAATGATTGCAACACATGAAGATGCCTGCACAGAAGAAGCCAGATAGAACAAACATTTTTCCCAGGCAACCCAATGCAGCTAAGGTGCAAGGACATGGCCCATAAAATGGATAGACTTGGCAAATATGTTTATCTCAGGTGGATCCATTGTACGTTTTTGTTTTTGTGTTTTGTTTTAAATCTGTGGTCTGCTGTGGTGCCTTGAGCTGTGATTCTCTACGTTGGCTAAACAACAAAAACTTGATCCTGTAGAAAGTTATCTGGGCTACCAGTGCTGCAGGTTACAGTTCAGCCTACTATTATCATTGAAAATGCAAGGTTTTATTGACAAAAATTGAAAAATAAAAATGAAGTTTTTTAAACTTTTTAAAAATGAAGTAAAAAAAGTTTTCCCCCTTTCCCCTCCCCTAAAACGTTGGCCCACCATATTGGCAGTCTTCATCCTTCTCTAAATTCTAGCAGGATTCTGCTAGCCAGCCTTACACATTGGTTTTGAATCTGGTTTTCAAAAGCCACAAAGTGACCTCAGAGCTCCAGACTCGTTTCCAAGTGAGAGCTGCACTGAAGTGAGCTCAGAGGTACAAATGCCTGGGCTAGGCTGGAGCCAGCAGATACATCCACACAGCAGCTACCCCAGCTGTCCGGTCTCCTGAGCCAGAATTAATGTTTGCACCAAACTCCACTGCTCTTGCCAGTTAAATGAAACAGGTTCTGAAAGCTTCTAGTGTCTGAGTCCTTTCTGAAAATGATGCCCTTCAATTTTTCTCTGTGCCTTTACTACTGCTCCTCTTCTCCGTCATATCTGTTTTGATTTAAATCATCTGAGGACCAGACACTGTTTCTGGAGCTTGTACACTGCTTAAAACAACAGAGCGCTAATCTCGTGCATTCTAGGATCATACCTCAAGAAACCTGAAGAAAGGACTTTTGTCAGAACATCAGTAGAAGCTTGGCAGAGTAGCACCCCTCACCACTGCAGGATGCCCAGTGTAGGAGATTACAAATGAATCTGTGCCACATTCATTGAGTAGCTTCTTGTTTCTTTGCTTTCTCCCACTTATGTATAATTGCAGGTGGAGTGTGGAGTTTAGTGTAGGTGGAGTTTAATTCATTAAGGGGAAGGATTAGCAGAGTGTAACCTGCAACAAGTGTCTGGGTAGAGGGCTCTTAAGGATCATCAGCTGGGCTGCAGTGAACCCCAAACTGGTCAACCTCACTAAGCTACAGATGAATTCTGCTGTCTTCACCGCAGAGATGAAGGATTTTGATAAGCTTGCAGAGTGAATTTTCATTTCACCTTTAGAGTTGTTCCTATTGGCAAACTATTCTACGCTGCCTACAAATGTAAATCTTCAGGTCTCCAACTGCTCAAACAAGACCTTTTTCTGACATTGTGCTGTCTCTAGATTGAGAAAAATGCAAAATTGCAGGGTGCTGGTCATTGAACTTTTCATTTGCCTGGATTCACCAAAAGAACATTTCCCTTAAAATACAGAAATACAAGGGGAAAAAAAAGTAGTAACCTACATTTCTGTTTTAGTGGGAAGCATAGTTTCATTGTGATGGTGAATATAACCTTTCCGGTAGCCCAAAAGCCTTTGAGTAATGTCTGCATACTGCACATCAGTGACGCGGGAGCGCTGCTCCCACTACTGAGCCTTTGAGACCAAACAGATCTATGGGAGACTGAGTCAAGCTTTTCATTTTCCACTCTTTCTGTGATGATGTTTTTATCTAAATTGTTAGTGTGAGAAAAAGCAAGTCTGTCTTACAGGATGAAGGAGAACGGAAATAAAAAACTTGATTTTTTTTTTGTGTGTGTGTGTGTGTGTAAATGTTTTGGTCACAGCCTCCCCACAAAGGTCGTATTTGTGATACTCCACACATAAACAAGATTTTTTTATTTGGATAATATGTCTTTGGATATTATTAAAAGGTGAAAGAGGAAGAGATGGGTTCTTTATCTTCATTGGCTGCGCAGGTCTCTGTTACTGAGAGGGTTTTATAGAAAATATCATGTGCTGCATGCTTCAAATTGAATGTGCTTTTGATGCACATAACTGAAGGAAGACTCTCCTTTCTTATACAAATGAGATCCAGAGCATCTCTGCAGACAGCATGGCAAAGTGCTGTGTCTTGATGTTCTGATTATTTTAGTGCATGTCATGCTCAGCTTTGTAGGGCAACCCTCACTCTACTACGTTTCTTGCTAAAAATAGGAGTGTTGCGTACTAGAGAACTGTAGTTAATATTTTTTTTTTCCATCAAAAATGTACTTAGCCTTTTAGACGGGGAAATTGAGGGAGAGAGATGTTGTTTTTTGAGGGCACCTGAGACACTTCGCAATTTTTTTTTTTTTAAGGTTTCATCAGAAAGAGGAATGGAGGGAAAGAGAGAATTTACTTTTTAATCAACCTGTATGACAGGGTAACCAATATGGAATTTAACTGTATAGATGCCCATTAAAGTATGTTCCCATGTAGTACTACTACTTACTGATTTCTCAAACATAGATACTGGCAGATTTTGGATGTAGTCTGAAAAATTATCTGGTTTCATACTGTAACATTTTACAATTTTATGGAGAAAACTTTCTGCATTTCAATTTCAGTAAGTGTGTATCTGTAGGAACGCTTAGAGGGTGAAATTATTTTACTCTTGGAATTTGGAATCAGATGTTTTACTGTAGTTTGAAAGCCCTTTGGGATGAATTGTGATTTTCCTTTTACCAGGCCAGTTCTTTACGAAGATTAACTGTACTTTACTCATCACTTTGCAATGGTAGCACTGAGTCTTGCACAACTCAGATGTAGATAAAGTCTCAGCCCGCAACACGGGATGTCAGAACTGGAGTGCAGTAACACCTGGAGCTCTCAGTAGATCCTCTGGAAATATTTAGGAGAAAGATCAGAGATGAGGGAGAGGAAAGGGGATAACTGTTAAGCATCACTCCCTTTCCCCCACCTTCCCACCAAAAGAAGATAAAAGCTCGGTATACACATTATCATAGAAATGGGTTGCCCTGCAGCTGCTCCACTCCAGATATATTAACAGTTCTGGGATTCAAGAAGCCATTGGACAATCCTAAGCTTAAAGCCAGCAGAGTGACTGCCATGGACTTTTTCATTAGCAACGGGATCACAGAGGAAGGATTTAGTCAGGTGGAACAGTTAAAAAGCAAGGGGCTCCAGCAAAACAGCATGAGAGTCCCACTCTTTCTCTGGTGTCTTGGGAGGACTCTCTCCCTCTTTCTGTCTCTCTTTCTGTTTTCCTCCTCCTCTCTTCTGTGCCATTCTCCTCCAAGGCTCCCAAGGGGCTAGCATTACATCTTGCCTAGAATTAGCATTCCCCTTCCCTAGGGAGGGCTGCTGCGGTGATGACTAAGGGAAGGGGTGATAAATGTTAACAGAAACACTTTTGCAGAGTGCTGATTTTTCTGTTTGTAAAGCATGCACCTGCACAAAAGATGCCGAGTGAGAGAAAATAGCTCCATCTCGATGGGAGCGCGGTGCACCCGGAGACCCACACTTACTTCCCATGCATTGCAGGGATGCCACGGAGTAGAGTCACCCCAGGGGCTGGATGGCAGAGGAAGAAGGCGAGAAGGAAGAAGGAGGAGAGCGTGGGAGAGACAGGATGTTTGGTTTGGGGTTCGGGCTGTAGGTTGTGTCTTGGCACATCGTGGACCTCTCCATCAGCACTTGGTGCATGCACGTCACTCCCTCGCCCAGTGCCTGAGCTCTCCTCTGTGCTGGGATGCAACACATAGAGACAGGCAGCTCCACTAAGAGAGCTTCAATTCCTACCCTCTGAGTATCAGTCTCACTCCGCTGTCGCCATTTGTATTTTGAGAACTGTGCAGCTCCTTTCTGAATCCCCTAATTTTACAGGTGAGATTTAGGGAGCCATAGGCAGCCCACAGGTGATAAAATAAAAACTGGAGTGATGCCAGTTTCCTGGACCCTAGATATGGAGATGAATATGAGCAGTGCAGAGCCTTGTCCTATCTGAAACTCCACAGTCTGTTCCTGCTCCTTTCTATGTGCTCTAACAGGGATATTTCAGGATGCTGGGGTCCCCATCATGCACCCTGGGTGAGGAATGGAAGGACAGGAGGGTCTTGGCTCTGCTGCCTTTGTGCAGGGGTATGCTCATCTTTGGGGAACAAATCTGCTATAGAAATTGTTGCTTTCTTTTTTCTTATAAACACAATAGGTTCTGCTTTGCTATTGAAATAAAAATGATAAATATGAGCAGTGCATCCACATTTGATGAATTGCAGGGCTAAATGTTCTCATGCATATGTCTGCACCACTTCCTGAGTCACCCATTCTTGGCAACATCGGCTTTGGGCTCTCTGTTATTCACGTCCATACTGTATTTGCAGCATTTTTAGCTGAATGAGCAAAGCAGAGGGAGTTTTGGGCATTTCCTGAGGGAAAGGTCAGAGCGTTCCCCATGTTGCATATTGAAAAAAGAGTAGCAAACACGTTCATGCCACTGATGGATGCTCAGAAACTTGGGAGAGATGTAGGTTGTTTGTCATTATATATCTATGCAAAGGATTTGATCCAAGGATGGTACAATATAGGAGAGTGCCAGGATGCCACAAACTTCAGATTGTCTTGACAGCCTGTGATGGATTTTACTGGATTTTGTTCTTCTGAAGTTAACTTTGTAAACCAAAATACTATATAATGGGGAAAATACTGGATTTTTTATTTATTTTTTGTGCATTAACCAGATACAGTAATAACAAGCCATAGAGGAAAAAGGTGGATTTACCAAATAGCCACTGTGAAAGTAGAAAAGGTGGAAGTCGCCATCCACTCCATTCTTTCATAGCATGCCCTCTGGGCTTGCTTCTTTACTGCACTTTGGCAGGGCTGGAGGAGTCCTGATCTCCTTTTGTGAGGGTGAGACTCAGCTTCTCAGTGTGCTTAAATGGCTTGGAGAAGGAAGGAGAGTATTTGGAATCTGCTACCAGTCTCCTCAGGTAATCACAAGCCTGGTCCTGTGGCAATGATGGACATGGAATAACAAGTCAAGGTTATGACAGCAAAGAACTAAACTCTTGCTGTCTAAAGCAGAGGGCTTACTCTCCATTTGGGTTATACAGTTCAAAGTAATACCTTGTGTTTTGTTTTTTCTTATTTTGAAAAATTAGGATGGAAGACCAAATTCAGAGCAAGCACTAAATCTTTGTAATGACCCAGCCAGTTTGCTTTAGGATCCTTAATGATTATATTTATCACCTTTCTTCAGAAGCTTTTGTAGCACTGCGCATGGGCAGGTGTTTTAAGAGATGGGTTCATCTGATAATCAAGTCCTTGGCTTTCAGTGTGTCCAGAAAGAGCAGCCTCATGTCCAACCTCTGAGCTGCAAAGCTTAGACCTTGCTGCTATGAGATACTGTGAAAAGACTTGTACACACACTGCTCAGAAGGCTTCAGCTCTTGACAAATAGCGAGCACTTGGAGCCAGCAAAGCCACTGACTTCATCCAGAGAGAGGAAGGGAAGAGAGGCAAAGGCAATGTTTAATTAGGAAGCTAATTTCATGACATCATGCCTCCTGGCCTTTATTCCATTAATGAAGCTGAAAGTAGGCCACAAACTACAGGGATTTATTCTTCCCTGTTGGGACCATGTTATATCTGTCTGTCTGCTTGCATGGAAAATGCAACATCATTCCCAGTTGTTAAGTTATTCCATAAACATTCACCATCCACTCTGCTCTTCCTGTAGCCTCATTTATACTGCATGCCTAATGCCCTGTATAAATTGGCTTTCTCTGCATACTAATGTGAGCATCTTTTTATTATTATTTCTTTAAAGCAGTGGGCACAGGCAGCGCAGGTAGAGCCGCCTCTGAGGATTTACCTGTGGGCTGGCCTCGGTGCAAGGGCTGCATCCCAAGGCACCTGGAGCTCCTGAAATAGAAATGGGGAGGCAGGAGAGCAAAGAATTAATGTTGACTTCACTGCAGGATGAATACCGAGGTCTTCATAACTCAGTCCTTCCTTGTGGGGAAGAGGGTCCTGAAAATAAGCTGTACTCGTGCGTGGGTAAGTGCAACTGGAACGGCTTGGAGATGCGGCCCCTGCTCTGGCTCATAGTTCCTGGTGTCTTAAGACAGAGAATCCGTGGCGGTTTCTGTCTCACCCTCTCCCCAGCACCCAGTGCTCCCCACGATAGGCGGTGGAGCGGGACGCCCATCAGCTCCTGAGGCTACAGGGCAGTACGGCGACGTGCGCCACACGGCAGCTCCGACTCCTGCTGGCCCCGGCCCCAGCCGAGCCCCTTCCCCCGCCTCCGCTGTGGAGGTGCTCAGTTAGCGCGGCCTGGCATAAATCACTTGAGCTCCTAAGGCAGTGTGGCAGGGCTGTGCTTGGATGAGATAAGGAAGTAGGTCTGATGGCGAGCTGCCACCGAAAGGGGCAGAGGCTTTTCCAGCCCTCAGCTCTGCGCTTGTGCTGTCTTGCACCAGCCTAGTGCTCATCAGCTTTGAGGTGACCGAGCTGATGGGGCCTGGTCTGGGGCTCGCACTGGCTCAAACAAACACCGGTGTCCTCTTAAGCAAAGAGGCGGGAGAAGGGTCTTTAAGCCTTGCTGTTGGCAGAAGCTCTCCCAAGACCCTGCAGTGACAGCTGAGGTGCCACGGAGTGCACGGAGATCAGTGGAAGGCTGGGCAAATAAGAGCATTGGATCCCGACCCTGGCATCTCAGCGCTGAAAAGTTGTAACTAATGGTTCCAGTCTTCTTAACGCAGTCATGTGCCCACCCTCGAAATGTGCAGCGTATAAGCACTCGTGTCTATATGTTCAAAGGCCTGCTCAGGAATCAGCTGGGTGTATCCATAGATGGGAAAGCCCTGAGGACTGCTGCGATAATCTGCCATGACCTACATAACATGGGCTGCAGAAACTCACCCAGTAATTCAGAGTGAAAGGAATTGTTCTTCCCAGAGTAATTTGACTCAAATTAAGACTGAGTTGATTGTGTGCGTGTTCGTGTACGTGTGTGTTTGGCTATACATTATGATGTGCCCTTTTTAATTCATTCCCCATCTCCCATTAACTATCTTTTCCCTTTCTGTGAACACTTAAGCCCTTGAGGATCTAGCAGGAGTATTCAAAGAATGTAAAATTCAAAGCAGTGCAGGTGATAGTTTGAAATAGCACTGCAAAAATTTCTCTCCTTCATCCCATGAGAGCAGACCTGTAATGACATGCACCGTGCCCTGACAAATCACAGTGAAAAGCCGCGGTTTGAATTTCAGACCTTCATTTTCAGAACTGGTTAAATAAAATTGCTGCTGTTGGCACTGCCTGCTTAGAAGCACCAAACAAACAGCACTGGCAAAGTCAGCAGTGCTCTTCCCTGGCAGGGATTCGCATCATGCTGCAAAAAGGTGTGTTTCCAGTTCGCTTCTGAACACAGCCAGCACTATCAATTTTTACCATGAGATTCCTTCGTGTCTGGCATGTGTGAGTACGAGGCACTTTCTCCATCTGTCCTGCTCTGATTGTGGCATCAGCTGCCCCATGCCCACATGCAGGATTCAATCCATTGGCTCCGTATCTGGGAAACCTCTGTGTCTTCTGAACTGGCAGGGACCAAAAGGATGTATTAAGGCTGCGATGAAAAATGTATCAGTTTGTTCAGACTTTTACCATGGAGATTGTGTGAGGGATGCTTGCAAATTGTGCTTGATATTCATGGGGAGGAGAATCTACCTGCTTTGCAAAGATGTTAGTTGTCTGGAGAGATGATGAGTGGGGTGGAGCTATCAGGAAACACTTGCAGCAGGCTGCAAGTAAAATCCCAATGGGATGAAAACCTCTAAGGAGGAACAGTAGCCCCTTAGTGCCAAGGCATTTCCTTGCACTGTGTAGTTTGGGAGAAAGACCCTTTAGTATTTAAGCTATAGTGTAAGACTATGTCCTGTTTTCCTTCATTGGGCTCAAACCACTTCTTAGATTTACAAACACTCCTTCATGCTGATATAGAGTTGGTTTGCTGGATTGAGCTGGACTGCACCTTCTCTCTCCCTCGTTCCTGGGCTTGCTGTGCTCAGTGGAGGTGTTTGATGAACACACGACTCACTGAGGAGACACCAACGTCCAAGAGCCAGAGAGATGATGTGAGGTGTTTCAGCTTCTGGGGAGGGTTCTTGAGCTGAAAAGACTTTTGCTCTCTACCTCACACCAGCCTGTAAACAGAGGCCCTTAGTCCCATGAGACTCTGCGGTAGTCTCTGCCTGTGCACGGGTGCAGAATTCAAAGAATACCTCAAGTGCATCCAAATAGATGCTCTACCCACCCTCTGAGGGTTCTCCCCCTTCCCATCCCTTTCCTCAGCTCTGGGCTCTGTCTCAGCCTCTTAGTACTCCGCTCCACTCTTTGGGAGCAAGCCGTGAGGATGAGGAATCCAGTAGGGGCCCTTCTGCTCAGCAATGCAGAGCGCCACGGCAGGGTCAAGCAGCCTGGCCCTTGTGTGTTGTTTTATAAATACATCCTCCAGTCAGCGGGTCAGCTGCATAAAGACTCCGTTCTGAAATATGGGAGCCTGACAAGTGCTTAGCAGACGGCCCGACATCCTGAATCCGGTCTCTGTGAGATTCTCCCCTCAGCAGCGCCGGCACACGCTGTTCTCATGGTGCGGTGCCAAGTGACTTCTGGGTCAGTGCTGATCTTTGGAAATAAGTCTCAGTGGGGGATTGATGACAGAGTTCTTCTGACCTGAGGGAAATCGGTAGGAGGAAGGCACCAGACGTGGAGATGGTCGGCACGAGGGGGGAGCGGGAGGCGGGGGAGAGGATGGAAGACAAGCGACTTGAATATTAAATCCTCTTGAGCCATGGAGCACAGTGAGAGCCTTTAGCTCTCTTCCTTGCAGGCTGTTTTCCAAGGAAGGGAAACAGCTTTAATCTGCTAGTAGAATCCCAATTTGTGTTTGAAAGCATATGTTTGCGTTGGGAATCCAGTAAACGGCACTGCAGTGCTTAGCTAGTAGGTCAATGCCGTGGATTGGGAATTCAGCTCTGCCTTCAGTGTGTGGAGAGTTTATCTTCCCGGATTGGTGCTGCTGTGGTGGTAACCAGGAGCGGCGCCTGCGCTGAGGCGGTCGCTGCCTCTCTGGAAGGCCGCCCCAGACCTGCCTGCCCCTCACACTGGCTGCTTGGAGGGAAACGCTCTCGCTCTTGCTGCTTTTACTGGGGAACTGGTTTCGTCTGAAATGCAGGATTCTCTTGTGGCTTTCCCCAAGGACGGTGGCTAGGTTCAGGTCTAACGTTACAGAGCTGTTGGCTAAACGGGTGAAATGGGAGCAGCCTGATGAAACTTAGCAACTGTGCCCCCAGGCAGGAGCCTGCACCCGTGCCCCCACAAGTTACCGACAGCTGGGTAGGTTGATTGCTGTGTTGATGTGTCAAGGGTCTTTGCTATGAGGGATCTGGATCTTGTACTGCTTATTCCTGGAGAACCGTGAGGTCCTTGGGAGGGAACAGGTGCAACAGCATGGGACCCTGCTATGCATACGCTAGGGATGAAAACTTCTTGTAATCATGGTGTGATTGGCAAAGACCAAGATCCCTTCATCCGACTGCCACATTGCCTTGTGCCGTTTCCCTGACCCTGACTTTGTCTTTGAACATTTGTCCTCTTTCTTACAAACCAGCTCAGTTCTTTACCCCAATATTTCATTTTGATGAAAATGGCTATGAATTATGTAATATCACCCTTGTCAGTAAGGGTCAGTTTTATTTTCCCCCACCAATTATGCAAAAGCACAGTACAACAGTTTGTGTAGTAGTTACTTTTTATAACTTCTATATTCTCCAAATCATCGCTAACTTTGGCCCAAAATAGAGTCCTCCGTGTTCAAAAGTGTGCATACAGGAGCATATTCTCAGCATTTCTTAAAAAATGCCTTGATATGTACAGTGTGCTGCAGGCAAGAGCAGGAATAGGTTGCTCTCTCCTTCCTTAGCTTATTTGCCCAGTGACTTGTCTGCATAAGATGAGACAAGGAGGAAGTTTCTGTCACCTCTCGCAGGAGGAAGACAGCATGAATCCCCTAAGAAAGACCTCATGGTCCATCTCTAGCCTTTGCCTCTCCAGTATTCCTCGAGGATATGCTGGGCAAGACCTGCGGGAGTCCCAGGATAGTCATCATCCTCTGGCAGGAGGGAGCTCTGTCCTGTCCCTTGGTTGGCTCAGCAGGAGAGGAAGGCAGAACATCTCCGATGGGGGTGGCATGAAATCCAGAGTGGTACTGTTGCACCCGATGTGGCAGGACCTCTCCAAGACCTTGGGGCAGTTGTGGTGCTTTGGGATACTTGGCAACCAAATTCAAGCTTAAGTTTCCATCAGCTGGAGAATTCAGGTTTAATCTCCTAAATCTCCTTAGCCATGTAGTGGGTTTTTAAAGAGTCCAGGCCAATCCCATGGCAGACTGGGAATGTGTAAGATGACAGCTAATCCCAAAGCTCCAAGGCCCAGCAGTGCCTACTCCCAAGGCAGAACTGGGGTTGCTGCTGTTCAGCATTAGGGAGGGTACACGGAGACCTCATGGCCGCCTTCTCTCTCTGTCCCATAAAGGGAGAACAAGGGGTGACTTGGTGAAATTAATGGCTGGTAAATTTAGAATAAATAAAAAGCACCACTCTGCTGTGTGCCAGTCCCCCTGTGGGATTTACAGCCACAGGAGGTCATCGAGACAAATACTGTGGCTGTATTATTAAAACAGGCTAGATAATTTTATTACCATTAATAACGTTTACAGTTATGTAAGCTGAGATAATGAGGCTAATCAAATCTCATGCTTCAGGGCGTAAACTGATTGCCTGCAGGGGTCAGGAAGAAGTTTCTTTTTCCCCACACGCAGCACTGCACAATTGGCCGAGTGCCGGCGCCGCGGGGGGGCGCCTCGTCTGGGCCGCCGGCCCGGCCGGAGCAGCCGCGGCGCCCGGCGCTGCCTCCTCTTCCTCCCGGTGCTCCCGGCGCTGCCTCCTTTTCCTCCCGGTGCTCCCGGCACTCGCGCCGCTGACCCCGGCTCCTCCTTGCTCCCCGGCTTGCGCTGCCTCCCGATGCCTTTCTGGCTCTCTTGCCATTGCCTCCAGCTCCCTCTTTCCTGCCTCTCTGTCCTTGCCCGCCATTGCCTCCGAGCCCCTCTTCCGAGCGCGCCCGCAAGTGCCGGCAGCCTGGCTGGGAGCTCGGGCTAATAAGCCTGGTTGGATTTGCCCGAGTCTGTCCGAAGCTGATCCTTGGCAGAGCAAGAAAATGTGTTTGTGTGGGGGCTCCAGTTCACAGCACGGGTTGTGAACCCGTGATACTTCCTGCAGTTTCTTTACAGCTTTATTTTAACAACTTAGTGTGTTCCCCGATAATATTCAGCATTCTCTGCTGAAAAGTTTTTTTGTAAGCAACATCCCAAAAGTGAGGGCGTATTTGCTGAATATCCATCAGACAGTGTTTCCTTCTCGGTGTGTAGAAAGGCTCTGAGCAGAAAGGGGAGGTGATAAGGAGACAGCAGAGTGCTTTTGGATGTCACTTCTGGGAAACAGGTGAAAATTACAGTCGAGTCATTGTTATTTTGAGCAAGAAGGGGAAAGGAGAAGGAAGAGAGCAAGTGGCATCTAAGTCACATGCAGTGCTTTGGATCTGCAGTGATTACTCATGCAGATATCTGGGCTGGAGTCTGACAGGCAAATGAACTGTGGGCTTGCAGAGCTACGGGCAGATAAGACCAAACCCAGGGTGAGGAGGTTCGAGTTGCATCGTTATCACTTTCCTTTTTTGCCAAAGCAGTGGGTGAGAGCAGCTTGGTGGCTCTGCAGGAAGAGAGGGCTGTGATGGACACGAAGCCGGTGGCCGGTGGTGGCCAGGGCAGCTCTGCAGCAACACTGTCTGAAATCTCTCCTACTAAGAGTAGTTACCAAGCCCATCTTCTCATGAATGACAGGCACTAGATGTTTCCTTTTAAAAAGTATAAATGGGCCATAGCAGAGCTTGAAAGAGTATTAGGATGTTAGGAAAGGTTTTTTTTTTTTTTTTTTTTTTGTAGGATCTTGTTGCTTCAGTTTAACTAACTCCAGGGCACACGCTGAAAGTTGCAGCATCTCTGTGAGCCGGGCTGATGCGCATTCACACTCCTCAGAGAAAGCCTCGGCGATAAATTTTCTTCCTTAAACATCCTTCCCAATTAACTAAACTCAGTGAGAAGCAGCCTCAGGCTAAATCCTTCACTCAGGTTTTGCCCCTGAAAGTGCGCGGAAGATGACAGCGAAAGGGACGTTTCCTTCCTCGGCGACGGGTGGGCCCCCCTCACCTCCGGAATTCGTATTCACCTCAAACAAATTGGGAAGCTGCCAGGCTTCGTTGAGCCCTGTGCTTGACGTAGCAGAACAACCTGTCGTGTGCACTTTGAAAGGGTCTCTAATATAGGCACAACATGGGGGTGACCTCGTCACAGAGAGAGTCTCTTACTGAACTGCTATTTATTAATGTAGACAGATGCAGAATGCACCTTCCAATACCCCTTTCTAGCTGAATGCACTGAAAATTACTAGTGCTTTATGTAACTCCACTGGGGGCCACTGAGATTTCAGTTTTGCAATTAGCTGCTATAATATATATGAATAAAAATATATTATGGAGATGGATTTTTTTTCCCTCCTCCTCTTTAATTAATCCCTGTTCCCTTAGCTTTCTTTGCTCACCTGCCTCTGCTGCTTCCACAGCACGTTGCCCTCCTGTCTGGGCTCTCCTGAGTTGTGCAGCTCCCTGGAGTGGTCCTGCCAGCCCCCAGAATGTAAATTCCCAGAACCATTTGCTGGGACAGCAGATGCGAGACATCTCCTTGTGGAAGACGGTGACAGTCTGAGGCATTATCATCCCTATTATCCCTGTTCTTTTCTTCCTATTGTCCAGAAACATCCTTGGCATGGAGGTTGTTCTGAGAGCTGGTACACCTTGAAGGGTTTGGTGGAAGGTTGCCCTATGAGAAACAGCTATCTGATTTCATTGCTAAGGTTTTCCCACTTAACTGAGATCAGGTTCAGTCTTGATGCAGTGGGGCTAACTCTTAAATAGTTTAAAGCCAAGCTTGACTGGAAGAAGCCTTGATTGAAATGCACGGTCCCATTTCACATATAAAATGGTGGATGTGGAATTTTCTACACTGAGAATCTGGGTGCAAAGCAGCAGGCAGGGCTACATTAGGAATCAGGAGAGACCTGGAGGGGACAATATCCTCTCTTGGGAAGCAAAAAGAGAAGGAAGTCATTTTATAGAGCCAAGGCAGACCAGAGATTTACCTTGAGCAGCAATAGGGTGTAATTGCCCCACTGCAACCCCTAGGTAGGCCAGCTAAACTGCTCTTAACAGCAATGGTCTTTGCTCCAATTTTCAGCTCCACTGGCGCAAAGACACCGGAGGTTGCACTGTCACAGCTGTCCTGGTGGCTGCAGAACAGATAACCTTCCTCCCCCCGTCCTCCCCAGGATGCAGAATACTTTCCTCATCTCACCTAGCAAAAGCTCTTTTTCTTGCAAAACTATCTTTTGAGAAGTTCACTGGAAGATTAAGTACCTCCTTCTGCTCCTGCCCTCCCCTCTTTATATTTTTATCGCCCTGGATGGTCCAACCTTTCCCTCTTAAAGTTGCGCTCGGTGGTGATATAAAACCCAGACGAAAGCACAGAAGCACCGAAGACAGCAGCCAAGTTAGAATTTAGGTTGTGTCCTCTGAGTTCTTTCTCAGAATACTGCAGGCTTAATTTGTTGTTTGAGCATCTCCCATATTTATAATAATACCCTCTATTAAACAACATGCCGTTAGCCATAATTTCCTGTGTGATTTACATATTTATTATTTTTATTTTTATATATATGCAGAGGGTGATTTTGTCTCTCAGAATGTACCGCTCTCAGATGGCTGTGGTTCTTGCATTATTGTTTTTTTTGCTTCCTTTACCAAGTGATTAGATGCAGATTGCACTTTTTTCCATTGCTGCTTTTTTTAATGGGGTGGCCTAGCTAAAGATGGGTAGGGTGAAAATGGGTGCAATGCAGTAAACCTGGAATCGACACAAGGAACCCAGAAGGTCTGCTAGGTTCTTGCCTCATTAAGAACTCCATATCTGCTCACTGACTAACCTTGCAAATGAGTTCACGCTCAGTAAAGGAAATTGATTACTTTCCATTGCAATTAACATCTGGTCTTGGGTCAGATCATTAGGATAATTTGTTATAGAAAAAAAAAAAACCCACAAGGAAGCTTGCTACAGGGTAATAAAGTTTCTTCTGGACCCAATTAAAGATGCAGTCTCTGACTTAATTTGTGGGACCTCGGCCATCTCTTGGGGGGATTACATGTTAGGGTACAAGCATACGGAGTGGACGCTGCGTGGTGGAACAGCGTGGATGAGAGAGACATGTCGGGGGAATCATTTACTCCTGCCCCTAGGAAATGCACAGTTGTGGTTCCTGTTTGCAGCCCGAATTTCAGAAATGATAGATGACGTCTATTTGGTGAGGAATGCAAGGCTGAAGGGTTAGCAGTGACTGTGAATCTCCAGGGATTCTGTTCAGAGGAGCCTGTGTTCCAGTTTCGGACAGGTTTGTAGGAAAAAAACTTTGAATTTCACATCCCAGTTTACTCAGAGGCTCCTCACAGTGTTCAGTTTCACTAGCTGAGGTTTGCCCAATTTGAAAGGAAACTCTGAATCTTGCCCTGCAACTCAGAAATGGTTTGCTCAGATCTGAGACCGACCTTTTGGAAGCTCTAAACAAACAGGAGCCACATTTCAACCCTGCGTCTTGATCAGTGAAAGGAAAAAAAAATAAAAAACAGACCTCCACCATCCAAGAGGCCTCCTGTCCATTCATTTTCTTGCAACAACAGGTTTGCACGGCTCCAGGGAAAACGTTTTAGGAAGTGTACTGCAGTTAGAAATAAAACCAATGCTGTTCATAGTCCTCGCAGCAAAAGCTTTTGTAACAAACCTACCAGGGTGGGGGCTTCTCGGTGTTTGTTATGCTGCGTTCTTGCAGCCGCCGTGAGTTTCCTGGTGACAGAGATGCTGGAAAACAGGTCTGCGTCCCGCACAACCGCTACCCCCAGCACGGAGTTCAAGGACAGCCTTCATTAGCGCTGCAATGGCTTAAATGATGCTGCCCTAATTATATATCCAAAACAGGGCAGTGGCCCGTCCGATCTGGACAGGAATTGCTGCTTCTTGTTGAAGATTGTTTGAGATAGCTTTTTATCTGTATTTTCAGTCATGATAGAAAGTCAAATTTGGAAAAATATGGCAACGAAATGGTTTTAAAATGCAGATTAGACCCTCTGAATAGATTTTAAGTTCATGATTTTAGGCTGTTTATTTTGATTTTTAACTTACTATGTTTGCTAATCTTAAAATTGCAGTTTCAAAACAAAAAGTAATTTTATAATGTTATTTCCCCAACATTTCCTGACTTGAAATTGCTGAAACATGATTATTTTGAAATTACAGAAGTGTTCTGTTATTTCCTATTTTCTTCCAATTTTCTTTGCACGGATTGGGAGATTTCATTTTTAACAAGACTTTATTTTTTAACTGGCAAATATTTTCAGTTCTAAAGTCCATTCTTTCTGACAAGCAAAGCCTGCAAAAGTGAGGGGCTGGGAGGGAGTCCAGTCTAATAATTACCCAGTGGGAAATATGATGTTGAAGTGTAAGACTCTGTTATAAGCCAGTCTTTAATTTACTTAGTGATATTAGACCTAAGCAAACTCGCAGCTACAAACTAAAAGCTCTTTAGTTCTTCCTGAAAATTTGAGCCAGATATTTCTGAGGATTTGGGATATTTTGGGTCAATCTCTTTGCAGTCCTGGATATGAGAGAGCAGAGCCTAGCTGAGCGCTCAGGTAGGTCTCAGGGGATGCAGAGACCTCATGATGGCTTCCTGCAGGAGATGTAAATATCGGACCCCAGTGGATTTGAAGCATCTTGCTGATAACTCATATGGCTATGGATCTATAAACCTGCTGGTTCCCGTGCACCTTTGCCACAGCTATCCATGTTAATGGGAATGGGAAATGAAGCATATATTTTTCTAGTAATGGATAAACATCAGGGGGTCTAGAGAGTTTGAATTCTTATTAGAGAAGACTACCCCATTTGTGAAAAGCCCTTCCAACCCTGGAGGAGTTTAGCTCTAGATTCACTGGACTCTTTGTTATCTGGTAGCTGTTTTTCTTGTGGGTTGGAGCTTGGGCTTTAAAACCACTAGGAGCTAGAAGAGGTTTGTAGCTTTAGGATCTGGCTCTAGAAATTTTGTACTTTGACTTCTACTATTGTCACAAGTGCCTTAAGTTTCATAGATAGGGTCAAGATCACTGCCCCGTTGGAGAGAGGAGTGGGTGAAGTGCTCGCTTCAGAGGGAGCTGAACATGGGTGGGCCAAGAGGCTCATGTCTGAGCTTAGGGTAGGTTTTATCACATTCTTCCTAATTCCCCAATAAATAAGATTAATGACTTCCTTTGTCACCCCTAGTCCCACTAAAGAAGATTCAGACAATTCTCCTATAGCTGCAACCACTTTAAGAGACTTTCTCTTCCTCTGCTCTCTAATGATATTTTCTTTTAAAGAAATGTCCATTTAATATGTTCCTCCCCAAAAAAGTATTTGCAATTAATTCTTATCGAAGGCAACAGCTGATTTGTAAGATTATCTCTAAATTGGTGATTAATTAACCTATTACCAAAGGAGGGAGGGGTGCCCTGTTTGTCAAGAGGTTGGAGCTGATAAGTGATGAATGGTTGGGTTATATCAGGACCTTGGCTCCCCTCTCTGATCAGGTTGGGTGTTACCTAACCATGCATTATATTTGAACATGAATCACAGATTCTCAGGCTTTGTATTTCCAAAGCCAGAGCGTGACACACAGAACTATGGGTAGATCTCATTTATTATTGCTTAATTAAAGGCTCAATGCACAAAGAGACGCCTCTCGCTTCATGTTAGCTAGCCAGCAAGATCCTAATTGTACTGATGTCGAGGCCAGCTTTCTAAGTAGCTATCGGAAGTCACTGTGAGGAAGATCCGAGCTATTCTATAGGGATTTCTACACAACAAAAGTTACATTCATAATTTTTAATTAAGAAATGAGATTTCTTTTTCCTCATTGAGCTGCACTGTGGGTTGTTTCCTTCTCTTTCCTTACATTCTTCCAAACTCAAGCATTAGAAGTGTTAAAGGACAATTAGTTCTTCTTTCTTGCCTTTTTTTTAAAACTTAACAAAAAAAAATAGTGTTCTGTTTAAAGCAAATGATTACTTCTGGCTCTGCTAGTAGAACAGCAAAAATGTGTTTCCTCAGCACAATCAAACTGATATTTCTGTTCAATTCTACTGTATCCTTACAGATTTTCAGTGTAAATCATTTTAGATACTGTGCTATACTTTCTTTTAATAAAGAGTTTCAAAATGGCAAGTTTACATGACTCTGCTCTAACACATCTGGAGGAAACATTTCAATTCTTTCATTTTGCTGTCTTTTTGTTAGTTAAAATTGTTCCCCCCACACTGGTGAAGCAGGTTCCACAGAACAGTGGTCAAAAAGAAGCCAGCGCGAGGCAGAGCCAAGAGCTGGGAACACAGGAGAAATCTTTTCTGACTTAACAAATGCAGCCTGGGATGGTCAGGAGACAGAAAGAGAAAATAAAATACGGAGCCCCCAGATGGCATTTTATACAAAGTCCGTTTCCTGACTCTGAGTGCGTTTTAAGGAATTGTCCTACGCTCTGGGATGTCATAAATCCAGCTTGATGTATAGAGCGGTGCTGCTCAGCCGCTGCTGCAACGAGCATCCTCGGCTTTTGTTTGCCGGGACTCAGGGTTTTGTTTTGTTTTCTGCCATAAAGAAATAGGGGCCTTCTTGTGCATGAAACAGCAAGAGCACAGGCAGAACTCGTGAGCTCCTTGCTTTGCCTGGCTCTGCTACACTCCCGAATAAGTGAGATATCTCCATAATGTGCAAATAATGAGAGACCAATTATGCCTGAGGAAGGAGGGCAGAGGATAGGGGTCTGATGAATAGTAAGCAAGACTGACTTACATGGAAATCAGGCCGAAAGCTGCTGTCAGCTTTAGAAGTTATTAACTAGCGCTGCCCACGGTGGCCAGGCACCGCGGTTGCACAGGGGCAGGTCCTGCTCGGCGACGAGGACCGAGACGGGGACAAGTGGCACCTTCCCCTAAGAACGTAGCGAGCAGCAGCATTAGGATGCTGGAGTTCCCGGCATTGCCCTGCTGTTGAGCTGGATTCTTCCTGCTCTCTCCTGCACTATCGCAAAGCTCCCCAGTCAGGCGGGCAGTGACTTTGCTAGGAAGGGGATCAAGGCCACGGCATAAGAACTGGCACCGGCCTGCAATTATCCTCCCTCTTCATCTCTCAGTATCATCCCTGGCACGGCTTGAGGCTGTGCCAGGCTGCCCCAGACAACTCCTGGGCCTGGGCTGGCTGGTGTCGCGGGCGAACTTCTTGTCTGCTGCACTAGGAGAAAGCTTGAAGCAGCACGGTGATGTTTTTTCTCATTTCTTGCCAGACAAAGGGTGTTAAAAAAACTCTGCCTGTTGATGCTGGGGTGTGAACCTGTCCTCAGATCATGAGGGTGTTGGGAAAAAAAGAAAGATTACCCATGTCCTTGAGCTTATCTTTTTTTATCCTTCTCCCTACAAAAGGGAGGACTCCTTCTAGCTACATATAATTCTCCGGCCAACTAAAACCTCCAGCCAACTAAAACCTTTGCCTCCAATTTAAAATCCTAGGCACATGCTTTGTTTTGTGTAATTTGGGTATGGGTGGATATGTATGCATAACTTATGCATACAGGTACACATGTACAGCTCCGTGCATATCTATAATTGTAAATATATATATGCATAAATATATTGAGGCATAAAACTCAGAAAGTTTCATGATTTCACCTGCTAAATGCAGACAAAACATTAAGAGGAATATGTACCTAAGAGCAAATTGATCTAGTGCTTGAAAAAGGAGGTGGAAGTTGGTTTTCTGTGTGACATTACATTGCTGATTCTTCATCTGAGACATGAAACAGGAGGCCTAGTGAACTCCTAATAAAAGTAACGACAATAACAGAAGGGAAATTACTTAACTACATGGAAATGAAAGGATGCCTGCTATAATCAGATTTTATGATATTTGTGTCATGAAGTGGTGAAGTGTCTCTGGAGAGGTGTACCCTGCATGGGTCCCAGGTGAGAATGCTCCTGGCTTCCACCTTGCACCCCCTGTGCTAATTCCACAAATCCCAGAGGATCTGCTTCAGATTTTCAGCCATCCTTCTCCCTGCTGAACAGGGCCTGTGGATATGTGTGCTTCCCTTGGAGCAAGGTGCCATAAAAGAACCTCTTGTGTTGGCTGGGTTTGAAAGGGAACTTCTTGGGTTAGCGCACACAGTGGGACAACATCTTTTCAAAAATCTCTTTATCTTTTTTCCCCGCACAAAGTGCACTCATTTTTTGCTGTTATCTAGTAAGCTGGTAAACAGTAGAGGACTGACACTGCTTTTAACCCACCTGGATCCATCTCGGTAACCAGCCCTAATCCCTGTAACTCGGTGCCTCTGAGCAAATGCACCAGTAGTGTCCTATGTAGGCTGCAGGCAGCAGCAGTGGCAGCTTGGAGCCTGCAGCTCTGCTCCTTTGAGCAAACCCAGTGCACATGGACGTCACAGTTGCCACAGGAGCTCGTGTGGGGGCACAGCAGCAGGGCATGTCTGCACTGGGCAGTGAGAGGATGGGAAGCTGCACTGGGAATTGAAGCCCAGCCACCGTCAGCTGCCATCTCCCAGGCACCTCCTGCCTCTGGAGTGGAATAAGCTGCTCCAGACAAACACAGTGTTAGCCTGGACTGAACATTCACTTGACAATTTAATGTTGGATACATTTACGTGCCTTTTCGCTGCTCCTCGACCTTTTTAAGTTCTGGAGCAATTGAATATTTTTATGAGAACTAGTAATACATAGACAATCTCGTACAGTCTTGCTGCAATGTTTCCATTTATGGCCAGATAAAACTGGGCTCTGCTTGGACTGTTGGTAACCTCTGCCTTCATCCCTGTTTGTCTGCCTTGCTGCCAGGGAATGCCAGTGTGTTCAAAAGATGAATGTGAACTGCTCTGGTTTTGTTTTGTTTTGTTTTGTTTTGTTTTCAATGTGAGCCAGCAGAGACTAGTGGGCCAGAAGTGAGGAAACACTGCCCAGCTTACTCTGAAAGATGTGGGTCCTTATTTACACAGGCCATACGGAAAAGGAGTTTTCAGTCTTTGAGAACACCTCTACAGGCCCAAATATTGCCCTCCTCCTCTTAACTAAAACCCAGCAAAGCAGGCAGTAGAACCAAGTGCCTCTGAGTAACTCTATAGTGACAAACTCTTGCATATACTCAAGTGAGGTTACAGTTAAAGAATACATTTCTGTTTGAAAGATTTTTGTAAGCTGTCACACACTCAGAATGCTAGTTAAAAATCCCTGAAGGCTCTTTCAGAAGCAGCCCTAATGTAGTGCAATAGGACAGCAGTGTTTGCTTTCCAGAATATGACTGCCCACGTTCCCCAGCAGAACATAATGCGTTGACCTAGTGTCCTGATTCAGTTTGAATCAGAGCATTAAGCTTTTAGGGAGCGTGGCAGGCCTAAACCATGTCCATGGTCGCCCACAGTCTGTCTGTTTCATTTTCTGAAACTTGGGATAACTAACTTTATGATAGTGATGTTGAGTAGCCATTAATTCTCATTTCTTTCAGCTATTCCTCAACTCCAGCTTATGAGTTCTTCAATAAAAATCTCCCAAAGTTACCTTGGCGACTCATACGTTTGCCAAGCTGACAGATTTATGACAGTTACATATATAAATATTTATATGCTGCGGCAATGCAATTTTTAAAGACAGATATACACCCTCTCGCCGAGACTTTCAGACAAGGCAAAACGCACGCGCCCAACGCGACATAACCGCATCCGAGGCAGCATCCCGCACGCTGGTGAGCACAGCGCCCTGCCGACGAGCCACGTGCTGCACGGCCACAAGCAGCCGCTGCAGCCACGAGGTGCTCGCACGCGTAAACGCTTCCAACGCGGGCATCAAACCTCTTGCTTGTTGCTGGCCGAGTGTGGCTCTCGCAGGAGCAGACGTGTTTCTTTGCGCATGCAGGTTTCCCCTGGAAAGGGACTTCTGTGCACAGGCACATTAGTTGTTTCTCAAGCAAGTGAGGCACTGGACATGCAGGAATCTCCTGTTCAACAACCCCAAATTCAGCTTTATGTGCCTGACTATGTGGACACAGGCATGCAGATGTTGCAGCTATCCTGGAAGAATTACAATAGGAAATAATTCCCCTGGTTTTTTCTCAGTCACACAGACATGCAACTTCCTTCTCTTTAGACCTGACTGAACCTCTTTGTGTTGCATTGCCCTAGGCTGGTGACCAGAGCAAATCCTTGGCCTATAAATTCTGATGATGAATTCAGCTGTTTTATTGTCTGGCAGAATAGATGGAGATGATACAAAATCCAGAGGAAAAAAGAGGAGGAGGAGGCTGAAGGGAGGGGAGTCATTTATATGTAAACGACACAGAAATTTATTGGAGAATCCAAGGATCTTTTTTTTTGTAAGGCTGAGGGCTTGCATTATCAGCCTCCCATTTACCCAAAACATGCTCCAAAGGCACCATTTTATGAGCTTTATCTTCCATTCCTTTGTCTGAAAGTCTAAATATAAAACCACTTTTTTCTTCCTTTCCCTTCTCTTGCTTTAAAAATAGAACTTTGGATGAGGTCCTCCTCCGCCCCTGCTTTTGATGGGGAAATCTCAGTGTCTGTTTAGATTTTGCTTATACATTAATAAAACATTACAGGAAAGTAGTGGGAGAGAGACCAAAACCCTTGCCTGTGACAACAAAATATCTTTCTGTTCTGCTGTTTCCCCTTGAATTCACGTATGCTTCTTCCCATCTCCAAGAACTTTGGCTTAGTGTGGGATGGGAGATGTAGGAAGAGGATTTTAAATATTCATGTACAAATATGGATGGTGCCCCCAACCTTTTGCCGCCGCTGTGGAAGAACTGGTGCGACACAGGCATCAGGAGAGCCAGTGTCATTTCTGTCCCGTCTCCCCAGGACACTAGAGACAACGCAGTGACCAAAGGTGACGAGTTTTTCAGTCATCTCCTTGCCCTGGGGCTTGCTTCCTATGCTTATCACGGGCTGGAGACTTGGAGCAATATCCCGTAAGGTGGAGTCTGACTTTGGCTGCTGCAAAGTGAGATTCTGGAGATGGAAGGAATGGATATAAACTGCTACAGAGTTAGACAGCAGATGTGCGACTCTTTGCAGAGCAGTAGGAATGTGCGTTAACAAAGCAAAGAAACCAGTGACTTTAAAAAGTTTTACTCCTGAAGCCTTGAATTGGCTATCCAAAACTGCAAAACCATTTGCAAAACAAACAAGAAAAATCTGTCTTGGAATACTCATCTTTAAAATAGGGATACCCTCTATTCTCAAAAGAAGGCTCTGGAACTCACTTTCCCACTGCAAACTTCCTACTTTCCATTCTGCAAACATGGGCAACACTGGTAAGATGTGCTGTTCTTCCTGACAACAGGCCAAGGGCATTCATGGCATGGCTGCAAGTTCAGCTACCTGGATAATCCTCAGTGCAACCCAAACCACGTAGGGCTAGAGCTCTGCAACGCGGACAGTATGCATTAGTGCTCTTGCTTTTTCAGCTATAGGTATATTTCCAGATAATACAGTACTTAGGTGGCCAAAATTACTTTTTGCCGGACAATCAAAACTTTTGTGGTATTTTCAGCTTGCCTGTAGTTTCCAGGGCTTCAGGTGTAGTATGTAGAGCCAACACCGCAGTCACAATGTTTGGAAGGTCCGTGGTTCATTCATTAGCCTTCTGATTTGTTTCCCAGCTCTGGAAGCACAGACTTTCTTAGGATCTCATCCAAAGCCAAATCTCATCCAAATAAGCTTTCTGGTCTTCTTTCCTTATCTGTGAAACTACAGATAAGTTTAACATTTTATCTTTTCTTTTATTTTCTCCTTCCCTTTTTAACTAGGGATTCATCACTTGTCTTTTCCATTATTGCAGTGCCATACAGCGTGTATGAGTTTGTGTGTATGTATATAGAGAGATGATTATATATATACATGTATATGTACATGTCACAGAGTTATGGTTCCACTGCTAACTTTGCCGATGGTAAGGAATAGCTTTACAAATTCGATTCTACTTCATATTAAATATGAGGCATTAATAAAGCTACAAGCCTTGCTGAAGTGTTCAAATCTAGGAACAGGGCCATGTTTGAATAGTTTGTTGGAAGTCACCGTTAGGAATGTTCCCATCTTAAATCACTTTCTAGGAATTAAAAAAGATCATGTATTGTAAGTGCCCATTGTGCTTTTGAGGTAGGAAATTAAGGAAGGACAATAAATCTGCTGAATAGGGGCTATTGTTTCTTGTCTGCTTTTTCCTCAGGATAGTGAATCTTAAAATATACAGCCATGTTTGCTGAGTCTGTTTGTGCGTGTGTGTAGAGCCATTTTGAAGTAGGAACAGAGAATCCTTTAGGAATTTACTGTAAGTCAGTAATGGATTTTGCTTGTTTTCAGGCCTGGTTTTAAAACGTCTTGTAAAAAAATAATATCCCCAATGCATATTGTGCAGGAATTAATGTGGAACAAGAGCAAAATTACTCTGCCTCTTATGCATTAAAAAATCCCAGTGACACTAGGTTCAAAACATTACAAAAATGTGTTTTCCCCTCCTTTCTCTCTCTCCCTCTCTCTCTAATATTTTAGCGACTCAGTATAATTCTTGATTATTGTGCTGTTTGATATATAGGAAAGGGGACCTTGAACATGGGATAAGTGCTTCTAGAATAGCTGTGAGATATGTTGTCTGCAATGCATAATATTACATAAGTCCAATAGAGCAGAATGTATATAAGCCTTGAGCCAAAGCAGATTTTGCCATGGTGTGGATTTAACCCAGGAATCTAGCAGAAGTTTGTCTTGCTGCAGCACCCTCACCTGTGCAAGGAGGGTGGTGGAAACCCCCCACCTTCATATCTAGGCAAGATTTTTACCATTAAAGCATTTAAATTCTTCCTCTTTTGTAATGATACAACTGCATTATGCAAAATAAAGGACCTGTAATTATGAAAAGCATATATTTTAAAAAGTACTGAAATTCCATACATGATTATATTAGATAAATATTTATATGCACACACACAAACAGAAATTTCAGTTAGCAATCTGTATTATTTTGCTCTTTTCTTCGCCTCCCTAAACTTTAATGCCTGTATGTTTCTGGGTTTGAAATGGAGAATAAGATTATCGGGACATTCAAGACCCAAATCCTCCTCACTGACCACGGCAAACGTTCATAAAGGAGAGTATCCTGCTCTAAGCTGGTGCTGTTTTCTGTGGAGCTTGGAGCAAATAACACTCTTTCGATCGAAATGACTCTAAATGTGCTTTATGACCAGGAGGTGAAATACTGCAAGGACTTGTGCCCTGGATTTGGAGATCAGTGCACTCTTCCTGGACACAGCCTAAGCTGGCAGCCATCCAGGAGGACAAGTCCAGTAGAAGAATCAGATGTGATTTTCTTTGGAAAATCCTCCCTCCGTGAGTTTCGTCGTTGTCCTTGGTCTTTAGAGGTCTAGACTTCATCCTTGCTCTGTTACTTATTTACAAGGAGACCTTGTGCAAAGGTCCTGCAGATGCCTTGTGGAGGATATTTTCTCATGTCTGCTTTGCTTTCTCCATCTGTAAAACAGAGCCTAGGAACGATGCCAGCTTTGAGAGGACCTGATGGAAAGCATGAAACGATATTATATAGGGTCTAGTGAGTATTCGGAAAGATGCTGCACAAGGGCTATTTTTACTAGGAAATGGCATTGTCAAGACTTAAAAAACTGGACCCTTGTCACCAACAATACTCCTAGAAGAAGATCCCCTTTCTGTACACATTGATCTTTTGGTTTCTTCATGCAGACATAATTTATCTCCTAGAAATGCTGGAATTGTGTTAAGCAAACACAGCAGCCACTTGATGTTTCTGTGGGACATGCTGCTTAGAATGGGAGGATGACCAGAGGAAATAAGATTAAGTTAAGCGAGGAAAAAATTAGAGTGAACATCAGGAGAAATATCTTTCTTCGGCCTGGCAGCCTGGGACTGCGATTTTGTAATCCAAGCGAAAGAGTGGAGGGTGCGTGATGTTTTTGAACAGAATAACATACCAGAAAAGATGTTTTTGCTTCTATTTACTGGACTTGCTAGTACATTGTGATCTGGTCTGGCTTGAATTATGCAGCCTAATTAAAGCAGGCTCTGATTTAATGGGCTAGATACACAGAACATTTAGGTACACAAATGCTGGTATAAGCTTTGCACACAGAGGCATTAATTTGCATGCCCAGTTACAGGAGTTCTGCACAGAAATTGGTTAATTGCACCAATTGAATAGCTGATTGGGCATAATACCCTACACAATAGCCTGATTTGCATATGCATTGATGCAGCCTTGCATGTATAGTTATGTGTGCAATGGTGCTCACATTTTGTATATACAAGAGTGCATGTAAATTGCTGGCAAATCTGTCCCAGAAGATCTCTTCCATCTCTACCTTAGATTATTCTGTTTGCTAAGTAATAGATCACCCCACTCTGATACTAAAATGCGTCAGCTCCGAGAGTGAATATCAATTAAATGAGTAAATAAAGTGCTGCCAAAGGTATATTTCTGTATTTTACCTAAAAATCTACTTTTTAGTAGCTATCATAAGTAAAACTGGATTGTTTTAGGGCCCTTTTCTGGCTGTGAAAGGAAGCTTGTTCTTTCAGTAATTCGCATATTTATCAGTCCCTTTTCACACACATTTGTTTATCAAACTGTAAACCTGATCCAATTCCATATAAGGCACATTCATGCTATTCTCTCTAAATTCCATAGGATACGGGTTTAATTGAGGTCAAGGCCTCACAGTATTGGGAGCTATTGAACTGATGATATACACCTCAAGGCAAGGATCTGGTTTGAGGCAATTATATTGTCCAGTAAGCAAGTTCCAAGCTTCAGGCTCCAAAGAAAGTCAATATTATTTTTCTTGAAGCAGCAAAAACTTCTCAGTTCATCTTTACTTTATTTATTTATTTTTTTAAGATAGGGCAACTGAGGCACAAAACACAGAATTCACCTAGAAGTAGCTAATAACCAAACTACATCACCCAGGGCATTGATTCATTGGTGACTCTCCTAGCTCTCTTTCTCTAGAGCTATCTGAAACTTTTGACTCAGCTCCGTAGTGTACAGGACACTCTGAACAAAGTGCATTCTTTAAGCTTTCAACCATTTGCGCCACATTTTGGACCAGGCGTGCAAGACTGTAGGAGAGTCCTGAGGAAAACAGAGTTGAAGCTTTTGGGCAAGTGATTCTAAAAGGCTGGTATTAAGTACTTCAGTTTCAGTGTACAAATTGTTGGCTTTGAAGATCCTGCTTCTTGGGTTTATTCTTTATTCCACTGTTTAGGAATAGGTGACCATACAGAAGAGGAAGGATAGGATTAAATCCATCTTTTCCAGTTTTTTGCCAGTAGGCCAGAATATGCCCGCAGACATCTCAGAACCAACCCCAGGTTGGTTCTAACTTGGATTCTGCTTCTGATGCCTGCAGGAGGAACTGCTGGCAGAGCTGTATCTCCATACTGCATCTGTCCTCCAGTCAGAGGGCTGAGGGATTTCTCCGACAGGGATTTCCACCCATCGTAAAGTTATTTCAAGCTGTCAGAATAGATCAATAAGATCAGCAAGAGTTGGACCCAATGGACTTACTGCAGTGAAAATGAGACTGCAGTCATTATGAGCAGAATGTACTCATTTAAGGGGGCTGATGGTCTTACATGAGAAATATTAATGTGCACTTTAAAATGCAAAAGCTTCCAAGCAATGAGCTTCCCAGGTTAGCTAGCAAGGGGCATACTTCTGGTGGCTGAAGGATAAGCTCCTTCCCTACGAAGCAGTGAGGCAGTGGATTATTTTAACAGAGTATAAATTGAATTCAGGTATCTCTGAGCCTAGTCTTGTTATTGAAGGTAAAAGCAAGAATCCAGATGAGATTTGAAGGTCCGCAAGGCAGAAAAAGAAACTCTGCTTCCAGAGAGCAGTAGCTGAAGTGGCAATGGCTCCCTCACCAGTAGCTAAAATATGTAAGACAAGTTAGTGTTAGATAATAGACAAATGTTGAAAAAGTGAAAATGAACTGGGATCCACACTCTAAACAGGCAGATCTGATCCAAATGGAAACCTGAGACACCATGGGAAAGAGCATTTGTGTAAGCAATTGCATGGTCAGAAAAGGAAAAGGAGGAACCACTGTTCTCTTTTCACTGGAGCTGATATTTCTATGGCAGGAATCATCATTTCCCAGTGTTTTGTTTGTTTGTTTGTTTGTTTACGTTGCCTCTCCTGAAAAACAAATCTACTCCAGCAGCAGCTTTCTGTGCTACGAAAGGTCAACCCCATGCCATCCATGTGCATGCACTTGGATAACAAATCCGGAGAGCAAGGGAGGAAGAATTCACTGCAAAGTCCGGTTAGCTTTCCCACATGCCAAACTGCAGGGTTCAGACTAAGTCAAGAGTTTTGAGAAGCTCAGGTGAAGAAATAAGGAGTGGAAAGCTTCACTGTTGTCACTTGTTGTGGCTTGATGTACAGTGAAGAAGTCAGCTTGCAGCAGGAGACTGACAGCTTTTCAAATCCCCTTGAAGAAAATGAAGGATTTTTGTGTTCTTTCCAGTGCGGTCTTCTCTAGTTCCCTGTGTGTTTTGCTATTTCCACTTTGGCTGGTGCTGTAGTAATAAGAATGATTATTCTTGATGGTCAAACTATCAACTAATGCAAAAGCAGTAGGAAGAATATTTCCATCAAGAAAACAGAGAAAAGGAAACACCTTCATCTCCCAAGATAATGCCATACATGATGAATACATCTCTTGATCACATAGAAGTGTTTCATTCATGTAAAATTACAAAGGCATGAAAATGAGCAGGATTCCTTTTGAAGTAAAGTCAGTTGGCGTCATCTTGGTGGTCATTTCTCAGGGAGGTAACTCTGGGCTTATGAATAATGAACTGAGAATGTGGATTTCTTTTTTTTGGGGGGTACTTATTTGTATGTGTTGTCGTGTGGGTTTGTTTTGTTTTTGTTCTTTTTTCATGTTTTAATAGAAACAGTCTAAGTTGCTTGGAGAACGCAATGCATTCTGGTATCTGGAAAAAGTGGTATCCATTGAGAGAGCCCTACAGTCTCTTTCCATTCAAAGAAATTGTTGTCTCTGAGTCTATTGCTCTAATCGCCAGAATATCACCTAGACACTGGATTACTGAGGCCTCGATCTGCTCTCTGCATGGCTGCAGGAGGGACTTCGTGTTTAATGTAAGACAGCTCCGCTTGGCACAAGTGATGTTGAGGTGAGAACTGGTTTAAGGGAGATCTAGGACATAGCATACTGACTGAAGGTGTGTAGAGCACGTGGGAGTACTCATCCATTGAAAAGAGGTTTCTCAGAATATGGGCATCTGCTCTCACCTGGCTTTGCTTAAGGAACCTACTTTAAATTCTGACAGAGAGTTCAGAAAATATAAAATAGAATCCCATTTTTACTCAGAAGGTTGTCCTTGCACTAGGAAGAAGTATCTTAGACCCAAGTTGACCAATAACAACACAGTGATTTGAGTGAGAGTGGCTGGGTGACCTAAGCTTGTTCAGGGCTTTCCTCTGGAAGTATTCAGAGACACTGAGCAATCCATATTGATTAAGTATGGAATTGGTGGGTATATTAGAAACAGTTCTATGATTTCAGTGCCTAAAAGGAGTAAAAGAGATTCCACACTAATTTGGAATGTCGTAGAGACCACTTCAGAGCTTCCTTTGAGGGCTAGGAAGGTGGTACAGAAGCCCTTTGTCTCATGCCCTCTCTTTTTCCTTTTATAGATACCCAGTCTTTCCATTCTAAAGAGAAAATTGAACCCAAGGGTGAGATGAATCTATCCTAACCTTGAAGTCCAAAATAGAGACACCTCAGTCTGGACAAGTTACACTTGACTCTCTTTATACTCAGTGGAGAGAAATGGGTATCTCCAGAGAATGATTCATTACATCCTAAGATAAACATCTCAGATAAATGATTTTTTTTTCCAGGGGACACGTGTTTCCCTTCATTGACTACAAAATAAGCCCCAACTGACCTGCAAGTGTCTAAGTGTATGTGAAACTCTCTAAATCTAAGCCTCTTGAAGAGTCCAAAATCTCACCACCTCCCACCTTAGATACTAGATCTCATATATTTTAATCTTCTCCACCCGCCATCCATCCCCAAATAATGCCATCATCTATGCCTGGCAGAAGATTTCAAATGAGATAACCTATATGTTCACTGAATCATATTAAAAAAGTCTCACCCGCCAACACAGCACTTCTGAAAAGTCTAAGTGGCAGATGGCCTTAGATGGACTATCATACTGGACGATTATGTAAAAAGTAATTCAAATATATATGTGTGTGTGCGTGTGTATATATACATATACACACACACACATATATATATATATAAATAGTGCTTGTGATAACACAGTGTGTACGGGAAAAATAGGTGAACTTTACCATTTCATCCAAGCATTGTATGCTACAGTAAATATCACAGATAATGATATTGACTTTAAAGTATTACAGCTTCAAATGTCAATCCTAGTCTATCGAACACTCCCTTGGATTTGGTTTACATCTCTTCCTCCCACTCTAGAAGGTGCAAAAGGAGGATGTGGGCAAGAAGAACTTTCATATAGACATATCTTGTCTTTTGTCTTCCATTTCCTCTTCTGTGAATTTTTGTGTTGTAGATTTCTCTCCAGGGCTTAAGAACTAACTCAACAGTCCTCTGCTTTGATTCTGATTGTAAATAAGTGTGCTTCAGGCTCAGGGGTGAATAAAGTGGATGAAATACCAGCCGCCTCCAAAGGGAGGTCTCTTGCCAAAGGTGCTGCTGCTGAATCAAAAGGTCAAAGAAGTATTAGCGGTAGTTTCAGCAGAAATTAAACCAACCCAAAGAACCAAAGAGCTCATAAGAATAACATTTAAAGAGCACTTCCCAGTCCTTTCCAAGCATTAACTAAGTTATCGTCATAGCACCCTGGTGGTATAGGAGGAAGCAGTACTACTGGGGCATCACTACTGAAGTCTAGCACTTGTACTTTACAGCCAAATCTGCAACTGAATTTTCACCATAAAAAGTCAAAGACACATTTTTTTCCTGAGGAGATGAATTCCATGTGGCTCACTTTTCCCAATATCCCACAAGGAGACAGTAGCAGAGATCTCCCATAGCTATATTTTTTTAGAGTGTTAGACTCAATTGGTTACTTGAATTAAAATACTTTTCTTCCAGCTATTTCTTCTACTGCCCTCACCCTTCTGCTAGATGGTAAAGCTTAGCACATTTCTCTTAATCTCCTTTGTGTTTACATGCAAAGGAAGAGCCTAGATATCTCTATGGGTTTCAAAGCAGGAAGAATGATTTTAACTAGGTGGAGACTACTTCTGTAAAAGATACTTTTGTGCTTTAGTACCTTGAATCAGGACCTCAAGGATGAAGGTACTGCAAAATTGTAGTTTTCCTAAAGGACAATTAACAAGCCAAGGAATAAATACACAGATTTGAAGGGGAAAAAATACCAGTGACAGAGGGAATTATTTCAGTTGGTCCATGGGGATAGAAGAGTAATGGAACCCAATTAAGCAAAGAAAAATTCACAATAAATATCAAGGATAAAATACTTCCTGACAATGAAGTATATCAAGCCATGGAACAGTCTCCCAAAGGCAAGGGTGGACATTAGGCAAAACAGAAGAACATATGCAGGAAGGAACATTCAGACATTGGCAAGGGAAATGGCTGGATGACCTACAAAAATAGGTCTCTTTTCTGTTTCTTACTTCTGGTCCTGGCAATTACCATCCTATAAATCTAACTTCTCTCCCCATTAAAATAATGGAATGTAAAAGACACAGAAAATATCATGAAACTTCTAGAGGACAATGGGATCGTGAGCCGTGAGCAAGATGGGGTTGAGAATCATTAACATCAGAGCGTAAAGGGAAAGCAGGGGGAAGGTTGTGTGATAAGATTTTAGTAGTAAGGTTGATACGGTGTGTCTGAAAATCTTGAATTCAAAAGGTCATTGAGATGCCTAAGATACTGTCACTTCCCTGTAAAGACGGTGGAAGGTGATGATAAACAGCGGAATTCCTAATAATGAGAACTTGTCTGAAAGGATATTGCAGTGTCTTTTGTCTTGTGATATCTTCATTCCTAATGTAGAAAAGAAACAGACATGATAATTATATTTCTGACTAACATGAATTCAGTTAGTTTAGGACTAGCCCTAAATGTCTGTCATGACAAAGAAATGTTTCCAAGGGATGTACCCAGATTTTCAGAACCATTTATTTTTAAGGAGATTATTTCAGAATTGTTCCTTTCTAGGCTTCTTACACTTTCTGTTATTCTAGACAATTCTACTTATATCTGATGGTAACATACTACTGTAATTGAGGGAATCCAGATTTTTTATATTGTTACACTGCCTTTTTTTTTTTTTTTTTTTTAGTTAGAAAAAGTAAGATATAAGTAAGGTACAATGAGATAACTTTCCTTAAATATACAGGTATGCTGTTGAAATAGCTGGGTCTGTCCCTCATGGACTTAAAGACCTTTTGAGATCCCTTTATATCATCAGGATGGTACTCACTGATCCATTTGTAAATAAGAACTCGAGGTGGGACTCTAACCAAAATATTAAGGTCCTTGAAACCTGTATCTATTCTAGCTGTCTAGGCTTCCTACAGTGAAATAAAATTTTCAGTTTCTCTCCTTTATGCAGGAAAACTAAATGACTAGTTAAAATGCATATGAATGATGGTAAGGTGGATTGACTCAGCCTTATCACCAAGCCTTGTGCAAGTTACTTGTTCCTGTTGTCCTTCTAGAAACCTCTGTAACCCTTGAAGAATGTCTTCAGATGTTCGATGCTGTTACACTATACTTTTTGTCCAAGGCCCTTTTTATTTCCTAACATACAATTTGTGGCACCATATCATTATATTCCCTACATGTAGGAATCCCACTTGAGTTTTTAGGAGAATTTCTATGGACTATTATTGTTTTTGCAGTTAATTTTCAGGCTCTTGATCTAACTGTTCCCCATCTCCTTCCGCCTTCATGATGTTATGTTGTCTGACAGATGACCAGATCAGCCCAGGCTGGGAAAAACCATGCGTGACCTTGTGAGTCTCCCTTGTCTTGTTGAGAGCCTCCATCCTTTTGCAAGACCACTTAGATCAAGAGCTCCTCAGAGCAGGACTCACTCCTCCCACATACCTGCTCGCTGTTGTGGACCTGGTGTATGGGTGGGCCCAAAGGGTATTGGAAGTGTTGCTAGGGGATAAATCTGCCTCCATATTCTTCTGCCGTGGCTCCCGCCTTGACTTCACCATGGGGGCGTGCAGTGCCGCGCAGGCTCGCGGGCCTGCGCTGAGGCAGAGGCGGGGAGGGTGTGTTCGTGTGCGCAGGCATCGCTGTGCTGTTGCGCCGCGCTCCCACACGAGCCGCTTCCCGGCCTTGGTGGTCTGTGCCGAATCCAATCTCAAAGGTCAGCCAGGGAGGGGAGGCCAGGCCGCCGCAGAGCCCCAGCGTGTCGCAACACTATGTTTAATTACACACAAATTTACTGCAGCATGTCAGGAGGGAGGCAGGGAGCTTGTCCCATGGAAAGGTCAGGCATTGTGTGGTGGCTTTACCTAAATTACACGAGGAGGAATGGAAGTGAGACCCTGACCTTGTATAATGAATATACAGCCAGACCCCAGCGGGCACAGTGCATTCATGTGGTCGGTTCGTCTTAACTTTAACTCCTTCCCCTGCTTCTCTAGACAAAGCAAAAGGAATTTTTCTTTCTTGTTTGTTGAAATGCCCCAGATTCTGCCTTGTCCAGGAAATGATGATATTTCAAGTACGCTACACAGACAAAAAAAGATCCATTTGGCCACACAAAGCAATCTTTGTATGTATCTGTAATGGGCACCTGAAAAAAGCCAGGATCCAAAGACCTGGGGAGACCTTAAACAGTCAAGATTTGAAATTGCTTCTTTTAGCATAATCTAGTGGGTTTTGCCTATTTTGAATTTTATATTTTCCATCCCTCGTATCTGAACACCCTTACACTGGTTCCTTGAAACTTTCCTGGTATAACAATTTGAGCTAGGAGTGATTTTATTTACTTAAGCATTTATCTAGCTTGGGGGAAGGAGTAGAGAGGATTAAGGCAGGCTATGATGTTTGCTTTGACTGTTGCCTATCAATAGCATCTCGTTCTCATCACCGAGTCCTGGATCCCACTGTGCCCAGTACTGTGCGTGTACATGCTGAAATGTAGTTCCTGACCAATTCCATGTAAAACTGGTAAGGATTAAGACTGGAAAGGGAAACAGAAGCTGGGAGAGATGAAACAAACTTCCCAAGGTCACAGTTGATTAGCGACAAACTGGATAGGAACTTTGTTTTCCGGTCTAGTTCCAGTTGTACTTCTAGTCCTGATGTAATCATATTCCAGACATGACCATAGTGTAAACACTTAACTGGAGAAGGTGCCGACTGGAAATGCTTGCAGATTCCTAGCAATGGTTAGATTGTAGTTTACCCGGATAGCTTGACATGACATATCTGCTTCTGTAAGTAACCAAATCTAAACTTATAGTTTTTCCCTTTCTTCAGAATGGAAAGTCATAGATCAGTCTCATTTTATTGAAAGCCATTCTTCTATTACTGCCTTAAACAATGAGTTTTATATTATTATTTGGCAGCTTGTCCTCCTGGGATATTCTTCTAGTTTCCTTAAATAAGAAATGAAAAATAAGATAGTAATCAGAACACTTACTAGTGCCATATTTCTATATCCTACCATCATACTAGTATTTAGTCTGCAGGGAAAGTAAGTGACCTGTAACATGCAGTTGAAAGTACTCAGGACCAGTAAGGAATTTATTTCTATGTGTTTGAACTCAGTCATTTCATGAACAAATGCAAAGATAACTCATTTCAACAATCTCTTTCCTGATTAAGTCTAAGCATTTAGGTAACTCTATAAAGAGAAGTGATGGCATGAGGAGGAGAAATTGCACAAGGCATTCAGAATGAATTACAGTGTAAGAGGAAATAAAACAGTAAAAAAACCCTATGATTAGAGACAATATATCCATAGAAAGCCTAAGCATAGAACCCTAAGCACGATTGCAGAAACCACTGCAGTAGTTCAGAAACTACTGAAGCTTAGTGTGGTAGAGCAAAATGGAGAGCCAGAGGCAAGAGTCTCTGGCTCCCTTCCTCTCCCTGTTCCTGCTGATGCCATAAAAAGGAGAGAAAATTTGAGGAAGAAGCAGGGATGGAGAATTGTGAGATATTGAGGGTGAGGGAATGATTCAAAGCTCATAGCAGCAAATTAAGCAGTACGTTTTGGGGAAGTCCTGCATTTGCTGAAGGTTAGTTTTGTGAGGTGGGTCTACTGGTTAAGTTCCATCTTGCTCCATGTGCTTGGTTTGGTTTTGGTGTAGTATTACAACATTTTAGCATCTCATGATCTGCTTATTTTAAGAGGCATTGGGAGACTGTCAGGGACTCAATCTAATGCAATTTCATGCTAATGCAGTGAGTGAAAAGACATTTTCCAGTGTGATCCCAAAATGGCACATGTCTATGGCACATAGTGAGCCAACCATGAGTGTTTTGGGGTTGTGAAATGATGACTAAGTTATTAAAACATGGAGAGGTCAAGATTATGGTTCAGGGGCCTCCTTGCTGAGGACTATGCATACATGTAATGGATAGATAGTTCTTGCAGCAAGAGATTCATTTCACCTAAATGAGAAATCTTGACACTCTCAGAGGTCAATTTGGATCCTACATAGACATAGTCTGAATATCTCTCTGGAGAGGCCTAACTGTCACCCATGTGACAGTTTACTTGCTATAAAGTCAACCTATGAAGATGGGTCCTCTTAAATTAGATGGGGTGAATTCAGCCAAAACCTTTCATTCTTTAACTGCTACCTATCTAAAATAATTGTGTGATTGCAAAATCTGAGCATCTCAGCACTATTAAATGTTCTGTTGAGTCATGGAAATGCTGTTCTTCTCTTTAATAGTACGTAGTGGCGGGAATGAAATAGTGAAATAGAGGCAAGTTCACGGGGGCTCGGCCAGCATTAGGCATCCAGGTCTGTGAATTCTGCTTGTTCCTATATGTACATCATATATACGACCGACCTTCCATCAGGGCAGACGTGACTCCCAGGCTGACCGCAGTAAAGGGTACAAGTTAGTTTCATTGATCTAAGAAGAGATCAAAGTAAATTCTTTCCTGGTGCTCCTGTCAACAGTTAGAGTGGAGTTCATCTCAGCTAACTTGGCAGGTCTACGTGTGTGAGTTAGCGATACAAAAACTCCTTTGTAGTCAACAGAGAGAAATAAGGCATTTCAAGTGTGATTCATATGACCTCTTTCATTTATGAGATTCTTATGTCCTCTTTCACCTACCTCTAGATGAACTGTACCCTACAAGCACTATTTCTTTACTGACCATAAACAGAATTTAGACAGTAGGAGCTTCAGATATCTGAACACGAGCAGATGATTCATGTAAATTACTTCGTGCCTTTCTTATAGACCATCTTCAGACCGATTGGTACTTCAGTAATTGCCCCAATCTGTCACAGCCCGTCTCATTCCCTTTCCATACGGCTTATCCCAGCAAGGCAATCAGCAGGAGTAGTCCTTTTTCTTCTCACGTGGGTGAGGTCACAAGTACAAGTCAGTGGCAAACTGAACCTCTCCCCCGCTGCAAAGCTGAAGGAGAGGGACACCAAGCCCAGCCTCTGCTTGCTGCAAGCACAAGGCAGTAGAGCCCTCTTGCTCTTTTGGGAGCTAAGGAAATGGCAGTGGCAGGAGAAGTCTCTTTGGGCATGGAGAGGAGAGCACTAAGGGCTGGACACCTCCACAGCCCTGGGACCCATCCCTACAGTTTCTCAAAGACTGTTGGTATCTTCCATTCACATCTAGTTATATAGATACCACATATAGTTGTACAGATATCTAGTTATTTACACATGTCACCGTGTGAGAATCTACCTCCTTTTTAGTTAACACATTTGGAAGGAAGACACAAAGATATCACAGGTTCCTTGTCCTATTTATTAATCACACTCTGAGTCTTCTTTTTTCAAAAAAAAAAAAAAAAGAAATGAATGTAGGTAAAGAAAAAAAAAAAAAATCCAAAACCAAACATGTGCACAGACTTGCACATAAATATTCCTCCAGCACACAGAGTCAAAGCTGATTTCAATATTTAGAAATTTTATTTATTTTTTTCTTTTAAACTGAAACTCCAATAATTGCCTTGTGTTCATAGGAATGTAAATTACTCCTTTTGGTCTCTATATGGGGAGCATGGAGATGAGTAGGAGTCGAAATTGGTTTTGCTTCCTGGTCCCTGTAGTGGATGCAGGATTAGTCCACTGTGCCTCTTTGCCCTTCCATTTCCTTGAAGACATGGGGAAACCTTCATTTTGCCAGGAGTTACTTACTCATTAAAATGAATCAAACAAGCCAGATTGTAGCAGGCATTTGAAAACCTGCTATCTGTCAAGAATTTTAAATTTAAAATTAACATTGAGTCCTCCTTTAAGACAAAAACCTTGACCTTAAGTTGCGTAGTGATTGGCAAGCACTCCCCATCCCCTGACTCGATTAACATTTAAATGCCATTTTGTGTGAATATGAGTGGCGCCTTTGGAACAAACAAATTACTAATGTCTTCCTGCAGGAATGGAGCATCAGAAGTGCCTTATTAATTTGATGCCTAATTGAAAATCCCTTCCTTATTCCTGAGAGGTTTATGGGGCCTAGGGAAAGCTAGCAAGGGGTAACTCTTGGCCCCTCCAGGTGATATCCCAATTAATCTCTTCTTCCTTTATTTTTGCATTTCTCATCTTCCTTTGCAGTAGGGAAAAGAGAGAAACATAAGGGAAAGTTAGTCTTAGATGGGAAAACACATGCTTTTTATTTCGCCCCTCTGGGAATGAGGAATAAGGAACAATTTGCGACCACAAAGCTCTACAGCTGTTTTACAGTGTGTGTCATGCAGATGAGCAAACTGAGCTCCTGAGGCAATCAGGCCTTTCATGTAAAGGAACAGAATGGGCCAAAACTGGAAGCAGACCTCAGTGGTTCTGATTCTTGGGCTTCTGACCATGTTGGATGTTCTAAGAGAATGAGCACTCTGCAGCTCTGCCCCCTATGCATGTCACAAGCTCAGCTCATCCTGAATAGTTTTCTGGACCTTACATCTCATTGTTGGTTGTGTACGTTTATAACAAAACAGGACATGTCTGTTCAGGTTCCTCTAGTCAGAGGAAGGAAGACGTTCTAGAGGACCATCCAGCTGATTGTCACCTGTGCAGACGTCAGTCACGCTTCAGAAAAACCTGTCACTTCCCCGACAAAGAGGCAGAAATTACAAGCTTAGATTCTGCTGCTGCTTCCTCTTCCATGTGCCAGTTTGAATGAGACAAAACCTTACTGGTGCTCTCCCCGAATCGAAAGTAGAAGTTAGGTGTGCGCCCAGGATTTTTTTTTCAGAAGGAGAATGGGTTACTAGCCACAAGCTGAGAATGCAATTAAACATAACATTCACCCATGCTTTTCTAAAACTAGCATATCTTCTCTTTACAGCTGCTCTCATTTCCCCTCTCTCCTTCTTCATTTTGGGAACAGAAGTCAGTGTTATTTCCCAAATCTGATCTCTTGGAAACCTGAGAGGTGTTTTCACGCTGGATTATGATCCAAAGTTTGCAGGTTAGCCTATCGCTAATACATTCTCAGTCTGGGTTTCAACAAGATATCTGAGGGCCTGTGCACTTGGCAGGGGAGAGGATAGACAAGGATGCTTCACTAGGCAGCCCCTGTATCTGCCAGCACTAATTGTGCAAATGGGGAGAAATTTGTAAGTTGCAAAGGTGCCGCTCAGAGAACAGCAGAATTTGATGCTATATCAAATAAATAAATATGCATATGCAAATTAAAAGTGGGCTGCCTTCCTTTTTTTTTTTTTTTTTTTTCCAGGATAATGCTTGCCATCTCCTTCAAATTATGTCAGTTTGACATTGTAAATTTGCAAGGTACACACAGGAATCCTGATACACCAAACCTGGTGCTCATTCTGTTGGAGTGTTTTTTCCCCCCATCTCATTAACTCTGTCAGTTAATTGTTGTTCAGCCACTTTACTATATTCTGTATTTAAATTTTGAATTAAAAAAGATGAGATTTTATTTAATTATTCCCTCGTCTCAACTTTTCCTACTAGAACTCCCATTACAGTCCTTCTATCTAGACACGCTACACATCATCTACAGCTTCAGAGGATTTTAGATGTGTACATTCGAGCTAATCAGCATGGGTTTCTCTTACGATGAGCAGGGAGAAGTGCACTCTGTTGCAGTGTAATTCCTTTCATCCTAATGTTGAGATCCAAAACCAGTCAAATGAATTGTGTCCCCAAAGCATCTATTTCTCTGTGCTGATAGTAAGGAAATCACAAGTGAGTCGCCCGTGGGGAATCATCTACCTTCAGTGACCACATGTGGGCAGATAAACTCTCTCAGGCCTTCTGGAGGAGGAATGTCCTAAGGCACCAAACCCAAACTACGATATCCCACCTCTCCGCAGGGTACCTTGGCACCCTTTGGCATGGGGATACCCATGGTGTTAAAGTTTCCTCTGTGCTCAGAGATGACTGAAGACACAGTTGCAAAAATGTATGGAAGACTATGTAGATATTTCCTAGGTACTTCTCTGTCTTTAAGCTTTACCAGAAGCAACTGTGAATTTTCTATTTGAATGTTCCCTCCTCTTGGAAAGACGTAAATCAGACTGTTTTTGTGTCAGTGTGATCTTCATTTTGGTGTCACATTCTGCCCCCCACCTCCCCTCCTCTTCAGTCAAGGGTCTGGCTTCAAAGACTGTTTAATCTTCAGCAATCCTCTGCATTCCTTTAAGTTACAACATGATGAAAGGGTCCTACTAACCCAAGTGTTAAGCAAAAGACTTAGAGGAAAATACGTTCTTGCAAGATTTCCAGCTCAGTGGGACTGAAAAATTTGATTTTCTACTAAGTAAGCATCATGACTTCTCAGGTGCTCAGCTGAAGTGGGTAAGCGGGTAGTCTTCAAGCTGTCTCAAGTCTTTACCTATGCTAAAAAAAAAAAAAAAAGAAAAGAAAAACAATAAAAAAACAATAAAAAAGAAGGCATGGACTAGACATGTGCAGATGAGTGCCCGGCTGGAGCATGTGATGGTCATGAGCAGCAGGAGTTTAGCTGCCTGATTTTAGTGTATGACTCCTATTCAGAAGTGCAGAAGAAATCACTGATGTCTGAGCACTTTGGGGCTGCCCTTCTGCAGTTCTGTCCTTCCCCTGACGTCCTGGTTTTGGTTTTGTCATGCAGAAGTGATAAATCAGTGGGCAGAGTGCAGGTGACCTGGTCCAAGGTGCATGGGGAATGCAGTTCATCACCTGTTCTGCTCTTTAGCATGTGGTTGTGTAATTTATGAGATCCCTGCTATAAATCTGTTGACGAACATGCATGCCATTGCTGTTAAAAACCCACTCTGTGTTAGCTGCAGCATAGAGTCCCCCCAAAAGTATTCTTATATTGCTGTTTTGGTTTTTTTATATATATATATATAATCTAGATTTACATATGTAGCTTATCCTGCCAAGTGATTTTGACTTAAACTTCCGGATAAAATCTAGACATAAATGGTTTTCTTTTTCCTTGAGCAAGATGATCTGGAATAAAGGTGTGTGTGTTGTGGGGGATTTACTCCTTTACTCATCCAGAATAAATGCCCAGGGTCGGGGCTGCAGATAGTCATGGAGAGGACAGATCAGCAAACTTAGGATCACTGAGAAGAGACCTGGGATGATGGATTAAATTATGTGAGTCGTGAGCTTGCCACTTGTTTTGCGTTATGTTTTTCTTCTTAATCATTTTGATTGAGTGTTCAAGATCCCAAAACAAAGAGGCTCTTTCTACTTCCTCTGGTGGTTATAGCCTAATAAACTTTCTATTTAAGAAAAGTCTCCTTGGTATTCATGTTTTTCCTTTCTGTATTTCTATATAACTCTGTTGGTGGATGTTCTGTACAAAAACTGATGGCATTTTGGAACCTGGGTAGCATTTTCCTCCGGCAGCAGAGTCAGCCAGTAGTAAAGAGCTCTTGAACAGATCATTGGCTTCCTTAAAATTTTATCTTTCATCAGTTTCCAAGGGGAAGTAAGAGCAAGCCAGAAGTCCATGTGGGCTGTATCTTCATGGACTTGGATGGAATAGCCCGTTGGGAAGGATTGCTGGTGTATGAGGAACAGCCTTGGAAAATAAAAAGCAAATCAGAAAACAGCACATATTCTTTCTTTCTTTTTTTTTTTCCTTTTTTTTTTTGAGTATGTATTTGTTTGTCTCACATAATAAAAGGATAATGATATTAAGACTTTCTTTTTGTAAAGGAAGAAGAAGAATTATCTTAAAAATATCTCAGTATTTTTTTCCATTAAAACTGAAAAGTTTTCAGAAACATCTTTTAGTGATATAAGCTTTATTTTTTATGAAATGCCCTCCACAAAGAGAAAAAAAAATGCCAAACTTCTCAGAAAATAATCAGGTTCCTCTCTTTCTGAATGTTTCCTTCAAAATAAGTGAATGAACTGCTGTTTCCTTTACAGCTATTAACATCTAATGTTGGCTGCTCATATAAGAGCAAAAAAAAACTGTTTAGTTTTCCATAAAAGATGAAAATAAAGAAAGTAGTCATGTGTACTATGAAATAGAGGGCAGAAATATATGTGCCCGCATATTTGCAGTGGAAAGAGGCAGAAGAATCAGGGAGGGATTTTGAAATGAATGCTTTTATTCAATAAGATGCCCAGCATCTTTCTTAGTGCTTCAGAAAGCTTTCAATAAAAAACAAATAAAATGCATAATAAAATAGAAACTCACAACAAAAATTCAAATGACCATCCCGGTACAAGCCCATAAATAAAAGATTCAGCTAGTGAGACACCCATGAAATACATTTTCAAAAGGCTTTTAAACTGATTAAGGAAGTTGACTTCATGTATATTGATAGTGGAGAGGAACAGCACAGCAAGGGTAACCCAGCCTTGCAGTTTGTGAGGCTATAAAATCAGCCCTCCCAACAAGTTGTTCTTAGAAGTAGACTTTCATTAAAGTCTACTTAAAGATTTAGGTATATGTTTTGTTTTCCCTTCCTCTGCCTATTTGAATTGTAAGAAGTTTTACAGCCTTCAGTATCAGCTTATCTATCTGCGAAATAAAATAGATTTTATTCTGTAAGACTTGCATGTGTAAAACTGGATCTCCTCTGATGATTAGATTTTCAGGTGTCTAAGAGGTGACTGCACCAGCTGAATCTCTGCTTGTGGCTGAGGTGCTCATGATAACTCCCTACTGCAGAATCTCTGGCATCTGATAAAAGTGAGCTGCTCCCACCACCCTTCCTCTTAGTAGCAAAACTATCTGGGATTTTTTTCTCTTCTGTCTTGCTGTATGTTCAGACGAAGTATGCAATAGTTTAATTAGGAGAAAATAATAGACTAACACACACACACAACTTGGTCATGTGAGCATCATTTCTTTAGAAAACCAGATCCTTCTTACTGAAAAAAAAAACTCTAGAATTCACTTAAATCTTCAGTTGTGCCAAAGAACCAAAGATTTTCTTTTATCTTGACTTTAAGTCAGTCTCATGTTTTAGGGAAGATTGATTAGTCATTTTAAAATCCTTGAAAATGAAAATGTTGCATTTTTAATGAAGAGTAAAGATAGCATTAGAAATTTCTTGGTACTGTTATCAAAAAGTGTCACTGTACCACCAAACATAATACATTGATACCACCAATATAACAGCATTAATTATATATGTAGATGGAAAGAGATTAGGTAAGCTGTAGGTCTCTTTATTCACTCCTCTTACTAAATTTTTGCTCCCATCTCATCTGCTTTTGCTGTAGAGACAAAGAGTGACTCCACATTCAAAATGAGTTTTCAGTACTTACATAGCTGTAGTGGAAGGGGTAGGGTCTGTCTGTCCTTGTTTGTCATGTGTCCAAGCAGGCTGGAGAAGGAAAAGCAGTAAAGAATACTGACCATACAGATACCGTACCTTAAGAATCTCCTGAACTGAAAATAGCTGCAATTTAGGACAGTATGCAGGGGAAATATAATTTCTGTTGCCTGTGTTTGCCCTAAGCAGGAACAGCTGGGGAGAGCTGGTGAGAGGAGCTTTGGGTGGATGGACCTCAGTTCTGTCCAGGAGAGCCGAAGGGAATTCAGGGTGCTCCGGGCCAAGCACCCGCTGCGGCAGAGCCGTGTGTGGGTGCAGGATGGGGAATGCCACAGAACTGTGGTGGCCCAAGGCCTCTAGTTCAGTATGTCTACAGTAATGTGGTAGCCTCTGGAAAAGCCTCCTCTGCTTCTTCCTCTGCTAACCATTTTTTTTCCTGACAGGTGAGTCTTTGCTAGTACATGTGGGTTGGGACTACGTGTTTTGTAAGCCATTCTGATATGCCGTGTGTAGTTCGAAGGCCCAACTCTTCTCCAGCTGCCATATTCCACACAACATTCCTGCATCGCAAAGCACTCAGAATCCGGAATAAGACAGACAAGGGGTGGAAAATTTAAGCATGGAAGGAATAAGTGACTTTCCCAGAAGCACCCAAAAAGTCTGAAGCAGAGCCCTGGACTAACCCCTCCTTTTTAGCCCTTCCTCTTGCTTCAGTCCATCACTTGCTTTGTTGTAAAGTTTTTATCTGCCCCTTCATTCCCTGAGGGCAGAGAAATTTCCCAAGTCACTGGATCATTTTGTCAAGGGAGACAGATAACTTTTGAGTTCCTTTTTCTCCCCACCCTCTTCCCCCATTAGCCAATCCAATTATAGAAAATCAAATATCTTGCTAGAGCCGGCCAAATTCAATTACACAGGTACTTCTGGGGAGCTTTTGGCAGTGAATAGTTTGCTCGCTTTACCCACACTTTTCTCTTTAATAAAATGCTCCCAGTTAGTCAATAGATCTTGCTATAAAATAAAGCCTCCACATATGCATGCACACATAAGTAACCAGAGAGGCTTGTTCCTCAGACACTTTTTGAGGATGGGTTTCTCAGCTGTCTCCCAAGACCTCTCCACCACTTTGCATTTTTGTCATTAAATCTTTTCCATCTTCTCATGATTGGATGGCAGAATAGGAAGTCCTATTCAAAGTCAAGGCATAGGAGGAGAATGCTAAAATCACCTCTGCTCAAAGCAAGTTTCTTTCCCCTGGAAAAGCTATCGTATCATTAAAAAGTACATTTTAAAAATGAGATACTTTATTTGAAAACTGCAGTTTTTGATTAAGTAATGTCAGAGCAGCACTTCACGGGAGTTAGAATGACTCATACTCCTTTTCCTCTGTGGCCTCAGCCCTGTCTTTGGGTTGCCTCTCTCATCCCTTCTTGGTAGCACACAGGAGTAGCACAGCGCGAGGTGCAAATGCCATCTGGCCATCACTACCCACAGGGGATAGTGGAGACCTGGGGCAATTTGCCAGTAGCTTCTGGAGTCACGTAGGACAGACCTTTATCACAATATTTGAGTTATTCTGTAGAAACTTTTTGGTGCAGAATCAAATACTTTCAATGGGAGGCAAACTGGTTTTTATAAGCTTTTATGGAAGAGCAAATTAATGGCTAGACAAGTTAAAGGACATGCCTTAATAACAGCATGAACTCGTCAAAGAATGCTGAATGGTACCTCATCGGATTTACTCAGAGTTCCATGCACCAGGTACCAATTTTGCCTGCATTTTGTGAGATGCAAACAGACAACAGTGGCCATAACAACAACAACAAAAACAACAAAAAAACAAACAACAAAAAAAACCCAGCTACCCAGCAGTTACAAAATTTTGTCAAAAATGCTCTGTTTTATCTTTAAACATTCCTTAGATTTTATATGGAAAAATACTGCCTGTATCCTCTGCTCCCTACTCCGTGTGGTTGCATTCTTGACCTTACCCAGATTACCCAGCAGAAGGGAATAGCAGGCTGGCATTCGGAATGAGGCAGGGCAGACATCTCCCGTCTTTGCTCCAATAATACTTCTTCCTCTTCCTCTCCATAAAACCCTGTATTATTCAAATGGGATGCAGAACCAGTGGCCCAGCCAAGAAACATGCACTTAAGATATCTAAAAGACAGGATGAAAACCATGTCCGCTGGATCTCTTCCAAGCTAGTTTAGTTACCAGACATGTTTCAGAAAGGAAATGGGTGCAAAGTGTCCACGTTCCCACCAAAATGAAATAGCATAGAAAGAATTTTTTTCAGGCTGTCTTAGTGATTGCAGGCAGATAACACAAAATTGGTCATTTCTGATTTTGGTGTCTAAGTCATTCTTTTCCCATGCTTCTCCAAGGCTGGGCAGAATTGCTGTGAGCTGTTACATAAATTTCTCAGTCCTGCTCAAATAAAAGCAGTAATTTGGTTCTTTTTTTTTTTTTCTTTTTTCTTTTTTGATGTTCCTAGTCTGTGAAACCAAAATTTTAACAGCTTGAGAGGAGGAGGAGGTGAAGAGAGAGAATGGGATTAGACTTCCATTAGGTAGCAAAAACATCCAGATTTACAATTGTGGGGATTAAAAAAAAAAAAAAAGAGCCCAGAGCTTTGGAGTGAATATAAGCTTCCTTGCCTCAGTGCTTAAAGCAACTTCTAATTAACGGGGCTTAGAAAGACATTGTCCTTATGAGTTGTTATCCACACAGGTGCCCACTGAAGGGTGCCCTGCCTGTGGCAGGGCAGCAGTGACCGCTGCCTGAGGATGGCTGGTGGACAGGGCTGGCTGCTGTTCTGCTCCACGGTGTCTGAACTGTGTCCATCTCATCTAAGCTAGTCCTTTTCCTTGTGTTCCTCACAAGTCCCAGGCATACAGATGAAGTCCCGTTTAATAAACGCCTTGGTACTGCTTGAAAGTGCCCTTCAGATCTGAGACATCCTCCCACCTTATTAATCCAGCAACGCAACCTCCACCCCAAACAGGGATGCACTCTGTTCCCATCCAGGCACGATATTCCCACTCAGGAAACTTGCCTGTTCAATATAAGAATCAGTCACCAGTGCTTCATTCAGGGAGGGAATCCTGCTATGGGCTGGGGGCAGAAGCAGGAATTTTGTGCGGGAAAGGAACAGTGTGACACGCAGGCATGTTTCAATGTTACAGAGTCAAGATGAGCCATCTGTGACGAGCTCTTTGAGGACACTGCAGACTGTAGATGAGTGATCATTCCTTGGACACAAGATATAGAGGAGAGTCTGTGACTCGTTCAGCCCAGCATAAATCATGCCATGATTTTTTTTTTCTCTCTCTCTCTCACCAGTCAAACAGTCAGTGTTTTAAAGAAGACTTTGTCATATTTAATAGTGCTGTCAACCTTGCAGTTTTGCTGGCCTGTTAATAAGAAATTCCAAAATGACACTATTAACCACTCTTCTTCCAGAGCCAAGCAAAGGCAGAGCCTCACCTGGGGTGTGAGGGAAGCTGAAACAAAAGCTTGCCCAGGGCAGCAATAATATGTGGAAGTTATTCCTGGGATAACTCTGTGTAAGAGAATTGGGCAGCAGCTCTGCAACTGACCTTGATGGCAGTAGTTCCAGAAAGAGTGAATTTTAACCCCTGTGTGCTGACATGGATGCTGGAGGAAAACACAGGTTGAAGTTCTTCTCAAAGGAAACCATTTGTATTCTGTATATTGTTTTTCCTTTTTTTTTTTTTCTTTTTTCCCCCTCTCGCTCCCGTCATCAAGTAAAGACACACAGAGGTGACAGGAAATATCCTCAAAACAGAGAGGGAAAAGCCTCAAGAAATCTAACAGAGAAGTTTTACTTGTCTTTCCCCACTTTATTCTGCTAGGAAGTTTATTCTGCAATGAAAGGTACGGCAGGAGCTCAGGCAGATAAGTCTGAAGTAATGTCAAAGTCTTGCCAGAACAACTAAATGATCTGTATAGTTGGATTCCTCTTCTCATTTTGAGAGATATGACTGCCTTAATGGATGTTAGCTTTAATATTTAGTTTAAGAAGCTACAGCAATGAGGAGGTGGGTGTTTGCCCTGTGCAGACAGCCAGTTTCTGCAGTGTTTGCATGTGCACTCCAGTCTGTTCCTCACACCGTCCAGCAAGAGAGAAAAAGAGGGGGAAAATATTGCAGAAGGTCCAAAAGAAACTCACAGCTGGTTGCAGGCAAAAAGGTTTGGGTTGTTGTTTTCATTAAACCATTCACACCCCAACACGGATTCTTCAGACTCTTTTGCTTCATTCTTTTCATGCAGATGATTTGATCTTACGTGAGAAAAAACAAGTGCCTCTTCAGAGTCATAAGCACCTGAGCAACTGATTTGAACTTCCATGGGGTCCTTCCTGATGCCAGCTTTATTTTTATTCATCCCGGTGTTGACCTGGTTAATTGTGCATTGAAAACAGCACTCTTTGCGCCATTAGCATTGGGCTCATCTGTTTTATCAACAGAGGAACGTAGCTCGAATGGGTGTAAAATGCCTATCAGCTGAAACTTGCCATGCGAGATCTGGGTCCAAAATAGATGGTCCTCTTTGTAGCCTGAAGAATAAATAGGTGAAAAGAAAAGAACAATTTCCCCTTTGTCAAAAGATACTGCAACTTGTAATAAGTAATAAGTAGAAGAAAGGGAGAGAATGAAACTTCGCTGCTGTTCAGATAATTCAACAAATGCTTGAGCCAGAATTTACTGAAGTAAGCAGGATCCTTTCGTTTCCTTCCTTGCCCAACTGCCATCATTACCCATGTCCCTTCTTGGGCTTCCACATCTAGTATTTTCCTTGCAGTTTTAGTAAATAAAAATAGAAAATTAGAGACGTCAACTCTCCACATTGGCAGCTGAGGAAAATTCTGCCTCGGTCTCCCAGTTAACGATGTCCAGGTGGATGAGGTTTCGATCCTCTTTATTTCAGAGCAGGAGGTATTATTTCCTGCACCGGCTCTGCCTGCTTCTCTGGTGAATGGTAAAAACTTCACATGCAGAATGCACAGCATGTTATTCCTGAAACCATAACCTTTGCATTTTCTGCATTCTTGCTGCTTCAGGTTGGCAGCATTACCATTGCATTAACATAGGTACTGGGTGTTTAAAATGGGCACGTGGCTGTTTGTAAATCAGTTTGCAAAGCACTCTGGGCACTTTCTGGATGAAAGGCACTATATAAATGTCAGTCATTATTACTATCCTTGTTATCCTTATTAGCATTATAAGTTCACAAGGAGACAAACAACTGCATTAGAGTAACACTGGGGGTAGATTTTCAAAGCAAAGTGGAGGTTTGAGCTGCATGTGAGTGCTGTGAATGTGCAGTTAATGGAGGTCCTAGTGGATTACTCAGTGTGGAGCACTTTGGCCTTGTGCAAAGGGAAAAATGATTTCAGAATCACAACTCCAGTTCTTGAACCTATGTATTTAGTTGTGGCCAGATAATTCCTTCTTTCCCTGCTGTGAAGGATGCGTCAGACTAGGGCACGTGGTGGGTGACGGCAACGCTGAGGCAATGGAACAAGGGAGATCCGAGGGAGCCCTGGAAGGCAGCAGCTGGAGGAGGTTGGGAGCAGGTTTTGCACATGGGGAGCATATTCCAGGAGGGCGCTGGAGATGCTCCCCTGCTCTCTCCTGCCTGTCCCCATCCTGCAAGGGCTACTGTCCTGCTCCACCAACTCAACTGCTTGTTTGAATGAACTTGAAACAAATCTGTTGATACTGAGGTTTCTAATTAGCCTCAATGGGGCTGATCTTTTCCCCTCTCTCTTTTTGTTTTTTTAAATTATTTGTCTATTTGCAAATTCATCACCTCTGTGCCATTTCATAAGCAGCAGAATTGAAGCTTTTTCTGACGGCTCTACTGTGCAAGAGATGGTTATGTGCACACACCGGTTATTCATGCAACCTTGAATTGTGAGTGTGTCTATAGATGGCAAGATATTTCCTCTTTATATTGCAATTTCATGCCATGTTCTTCCTTTCTCTTGGCAAGGCTAGAAGCCGAGAGTTTGGCTCAAAGCAGACTCAACATGTTAATACATAATTATAAAGCAATTGGCAGAAACCAGAACTTATTGTTAGGAAGTTGCGTGGCTAAAATGGAACTGACTATAAAGCTTATTTACCTACTTATGGACTCTAAGGCTTATTTACCTGCTTACCCAGCCATACATTGATTCAAAGCTCATTTTATGATTTAATGGTCTATAGTGATGTGCCAGAACTGATTTTGGTATATCAGAATTTGACTTTGACAACAGTAACAGAAATACTGTTCTAGCTAGTATGTGTTACTCTTCAGGCACCTACTTTCAAACAGAATTTAACCTCGATCTGGGTTTCAAAACACCTAATTTTAGCCTAGTTTCTTAAGAAACAGAATTTATGCAATCAGCCTCTTTGTGTTCCTGTCCATCTGTTCCTCCTCCTCAGGAATGGTGGAACCGCTGAAATCTAACTGATCAGTGTCATCTTTGAAGCTAGGTCCTTCATTTTAAAGTCAGTGGAGTTAAATCAGCATGAAATTTGGCCCTTCTGAGTTTGTCCAGTGGAGGGGCAGATTGTGTTATATTTTATGTAGTAATGAAAAGGCGGATGCTCCCAGGATCCTGCTGCCTTGCTGAGCGGGAGCTTCCCGGGCTCCCTTCCTCAGAGCCTCCCCAGCAGGAGCAGTTTGGGTGAGTTTTCCCTGTGGTGTTCGCCTCATTGAAGTGGGCTTGTCCCCATTTCCTCAGCATGCCAGGAGAATTCGTGTTGATTTCTGCTGTCAAAATGACAAAAAATTAAGTCCTCCACCTGTTTTTCATTAAATCAGGAAAGACCAAGATGGACATACATACCAGCAAGTGCAAAGAAAGGGAAAGAACAAAGTAACTTTTACCTTGGTTATTTTTTTGATAATCTACCAGTCCATACACTCTAGTCTTATAATTAGGTTGAAAGCCACTAGAGACAGAAATTCGCTTTACTTTGTTTTCTTTACTGTCCTAATCATAATGGAGTTTTGATGCCTGTCTGGAGCTCTATGTGTTCTTTTGATACAAATCATTACATTTTATTTTTTAATTAGTCTCAATTAACCCTCTGTCCCTTAGTTTTTCAACCTTTAAAGTAGAGCTAATAAATATCTCCCACTCACAAAGCCGCTATTCAGAATTGAACATTTCTACCTCTGCTTTGCAGAGAGAAAAGCCCTTTATAAGTGCCCAGTAGTTACTGGAGGTACTTTTGCAGATGTATAATGATAGACAACTGTACAAAAAAAAAAATCCAGCTTCAAATCCTAAAAACAACTATTTAGCAATAACATACTTCTTTAGTAAGCTTTATGGATTAAGGAACCAAAAGGGATTTGGATTTGGAATGGATCAAGCCCCTCCAAGGTTCCTATTGGCCATGTATTTCCAATATAATCCCACTATCAGTATTGCATTTTCATGTTGAGCCTGAAAAACAACATTTGTTTTTGTGTATATTCAAGGATTCCTGGACTGCAAAGTAGTTGATTACAATTCAGATGTTAATTGGAGAAGTGGAGGATGAGGATAGTGTTGTGGGTTTTTTTGTTTGTTTGTTTTGCTTTGCTTTGTTTTTTGGTGGAATTTTTTGCTGCGGAGAAGAGGTGGCAAAGGATGTTTTTGAACAAATAGATGCCAATTTAATGCTGCTACGTACACTCTTCCCACTCTCCCCTGCAGGGGCTTCCTTTTCCAGTCCCACAGTGTGCTAATTTCCAGAGGCTACACCTCTGATTAGCTCAAAGCTGACAGCATTTCAAGCAGCCAGCAACCCTGTTTTAAACTAAGATGTGGTGATTGGTAGAAAAAGAGAGCCTGAAGGCCTCCCAGTCTAGGAAGCCAGTTTTACACATATGACATCTTCCCCATACCCTGCCTTCTTCAGATTCACTCAATACCAGTTTCTACCACAAATGTACATTCAGGAAACCAAACAATTAATAATGGCAGCAAAAAATGTGAAGTTAATTGACGCTTATTTTCTTATTCAATAAAAAACGTAGTTGTGCATGATGGTGCTCTTCTCCCTGTATCTTCCTGTGGCAGTACAAAATCTTTGGGACACAGAAGGTGATTTTCATATGTATCTGGCAGTTCTCTGGTCTAAATTAATAGTTCTTTTGGGGATAGAAGAGGTTTTTACCATAGTTTTCTTTTTTCTTTTCTTTTCTTACTTCGTTATTTTTGCTACATCTCTTAAGCATGCCTTGTAGAAAACTAAAGTTGATTTAAAGACTTTGGGATACAGAAAGTTTACACATGATTAAACTGTGTTATAACTTCAGACTTAGTTTTTCTAGTCTGATATTTTGCAGCATCTTCAACTGCTAAACTAAAATTCCCTGTTACCAGATTTTTTTTCTTTTGATGAGTAATAACAGACTTCTGCAAGTCTTCGTTTCGAGAAGCCAAATAGAAGCCCCAAAATCGATTCCTACAGAAGAATGCTTCAGGTCTTCAGGCCGTCTTTGTAACTCCTCTAGATCTATCTCGTTTTTGTGGAATTCACTTTGGAAAAACAGAGCTGTAGGAAAAAGCACCTTTTTGAAGTAACGCCCTCAGCAGTGCAGCATCGATAGGTCACACTTGCCACACTTTTTCCTCATTAAGCCTTTACTTTGCGAGCCATAATCTTCATGGTCCAAGGAACTGCGGAGGGAATTTGCCATGCTGGAAGTACGACCTCCTTGGGCTGTGTGGCCGCTGTTGTGTTCTGGGTGTGCAGTCTTGCTTTCTTTCTGGTAGAGCTCTGAGATGGCACCTGTGGGGGGACAAAATGTAGGACCTTCAGCATGAAAGGAACATTTGAAGGAGCGGAGCCTGGAGACAGGGTGTTCAAGCATAGCAGGGACATAAAGAAGAATGAAACATCATTTTGGACAAGCAGAAAGGGGAAGGAAGACAAAAATGTTGGGTTGTTGGCAGGCACTAAATCAAGGGCAGGGGGAAGGGCTTGGAGTCAAGGGCAATGCCTTCCATTATATCAATACAATTAATGGCAGCCTTGGGTTCGGTTATTTGCATTAACAGCAAAGTTAATGCCGGCAGAGATCAATGCCCAGATTAGTGATGTCCAAATCAACATGCTTTTAAGCAAATTATTTCCTCTGTCTGGGTCCCTCCCCTAGTTAGTAGCATGAATCTTCAGTGGTGTCTGTAGCTCCATCAGAGGATGCCTTTTAAGGGTTGCTGTCTCTTAAATATAGTCATCCTAACATTAGCAACACTTGCGCAGTAAGCAGGAATATCCGGTCAATAGATCACTCACTGTTTGTGCCTTGTACATCAGCAATGATGGGCAGAAGCAAAATCTTCCTTTTATACTAATGTTATAAAGACTGCTATTATTATTTAGGCTATTTAAATTTATTTCACTTTGCTTTCCTCTGTCATGTGATTTCTTTCTTCTGTTCCTGAAGACCAAAGGCATTTCTCCCACGTCTTCTTCTAGCAAAATAACACTGCTGTCGGGGAGAATCAAAGCTAAATAAACAAACCACAGAAACCCCCATGAGCCACCTATATCCCATCGCAATGGTAAAGCAGTCGGGCACTCTTGGTCACTGGTAGCGCAGTGATACGATGAGACAACATGAACTGCTGCCCGCTAGGAGGAGGCCTCGCAGCACAAGGCCTTCAGAAGCAACTTTGAAAAGATGCCGCTGTCAGGAAGCTGGTGAGAATAAAACTAAATCTGGATGTCTCCAAGTATCCCAAGAATTCCTAAGGAAAATATCCTTGACAGCAGTGACCCCATGTATTCCACGTGCAGCTCACAGTGAGAAGTATTACTTAGAGTATGTATCTAGCTGAGCATTGATTCCCATTCAGCTATTATTATATTATTATATGATTTCCAGCCCTCTCATAGATGTTATCAATCTCCTCATTTACCTCTTCCCTATAAACAATTGTGCTTGACAGACACCAGGTTCCTTTTGGCATCTTGTACATGTGCAATCAGCAATGACAGTGTTTGCTGCAGCGCTGCGGACACCACACCCAGGTCACCATGTACAGCTGCTGGCAGCTCGGGTTGGGAGGATGTTGGCAAGGGCTGATCAAAGGCATTTTGACAACACTCTTCTATTGAAAAGACATATTTGAAAAAAATGCATCTATTCTTTTTAAAAAAATCATCAAGGAAATTTCTCTGATTCAGGCTTGGATTTCTTTTGAAAATCAGTGACAAGAGAGAGAGGAAGAGAAAGGAAACCCTGTAATTTTGATAAAACAGCTCGCTATTGCTGGTCAGTCATCTCTTCTGTAGCAATTCTCTCTATCTTTTGAATTACCACAATAAATCTCAACATTTTCTGAATCAGAATTTAAGTTTACCCGCAACCCTAAAGTTAGCACATTGGAGAGGTTTCCATAAGCAATGTCTGCTGTTCCGTTGAAAGACATTAGAACAAATTAGTCCAAAGTAAAGATCAGTGGCAAGATTGTTTTGTTGTGAAAAATAGAGCGAAGTTTAGGTAAGACAGCCAAGATGATACCAAACAGAAATCCAAAGACCTGGGTCTGACACTTAAATGCAGCAACAGTGATACTGGTGCCAAACCTGATGGCTGGATAAGCAGTGAACTTACTTGATGCAAAGACATTTAGAGTTTTAGGCAGTGGCAGATAAACACCTCACAAATAAATGGCCAATATAGTTTAATGTTGTTGCTCTGACACGTGGAAGAACTGTATGTATTTGAATTTTAATTTTCTGCAGATCCTGTCACATCCCTTATATCTCTACAAGCTCTTCCACCACCATGTTATTTATTGAAAGCAAAACACAGGGTCAGTTAAGCCGCATGCTTTGCTACAAGCTCCTTTTTCTTGATTGGCCCCCAAAACCTTCTGGAGACTGTAAAGAAAAGCCAGAGGAAGGTGAAGAGAGAACGTCTTTGGGCTCTGGTTAAATTCAGAGCACCCGGGTGCTGGAATTGTATGGCCTCTTTGGGAGCCAGGATGTAACAGCCTTGTGTCTGATAAATAGCAGCACTAAACGTGCTACAGCAAAGGTTTTTGTACTATAATCATTGTAGGTACTGACTGGGTGAAGTATATCTTTGCAAGCATGTAGTGATAGAATAAATAGCTGTTTTTAACTATAGGATTAGGACAAGCTAATGCAGTGATTGAAGAGAGTATCCAGCTAAGTGTAGTCCATCTTTGATGATCCTTCCTTGCAGGCGGTCCTTCCTGTGTGGGAATGAGCGAGGAGCCCTGGCCGCGACAGCACCCGGGGCTCCTTTGGAGCCCCCGCAGGGTAGGCTGCAGCACAGGGAAGTTGTCAGGGCTCTACCCGCTCTCCTAACAGCTCCTAGAAAAAGGCGAGGAAGCGGAGAGGAGGCTGAGAAACGAAGCGTTCCAGGGAGCTGTTGAAGGGGAAACAAATCAAGGTCGTGAGTTCACAGTATTTGCAATCTGGTCAGTCTTTGTTGGCCAAGAGAAAATTAATGCGAGTCCAGCCCAGCTCCTGGCAGGATTTCCATCCCACAGATGAATGCCAGGATGGTTGGTCGCCATGTTGACAGTCCTGCAGGGGTGAGGATTGAGAGGGGTCTGGAATCTAAGCTAATGTCAACCGCTTTTTTCCCGCCCACGTTCAGACACTTTATCTTGCTCAGGTGGATGTGGGAGATTTCACACAGTGACTTTCTCCCCCACTGTTTTTGTCTGGAAAGAAAATTGAATATGAACCCAGAGAAAAGTTCACCTTGGTACCACTGCTATATTTCAAGGGAGAACCGTTAGGGAAAATGCTTTAAAAGAGGTGTCAGGAAACAGACTCTCTTTTGGACACTTTGCTTGGTATATAACAGGTAAAAGCCTTCCTCCCTGGGCTCCGGACTGTTACTCAGTTTCTTATTTCTCAGTAACTCAATCTCTTATGAATGTCTTGACTATACCAATAGTAGCTCTAGAAGGGGACCTACAGAGCATGAGCAAGTCTGTGATGAAGGAGTCTTTGCTCTGCCATGACTGTCACTGCAACTAGCCAGGGGGATGTAAAGGACAAGGAAGATGAAAGTTTTTTCGCTTCAAGCCACTCTGCAAATGAGAAGTCAACCTAGGATGAGAATTCCTTCCCATCACCCTGAATGCAATCTTGTATTTGCTCTGGCCGTCTTTGTAGACTCCAGTTCATTTTTCCTTCAGTCTCTCTCCTTTCTCTGGCTTTGTCAGCAGTTGTTCTCACTTAGGACACACTTTGCCTGATTTATTCCTTCCCTAACAAGAAGGTGAAGGCCTGGCTGCAGCTAACACAACAGAATTAACTTGCCTGCAGTCTAAGTTCCAGAGTTCGTTTGCCGGATCTTCTCTGAGCACACAGGGCAGTGCATGAGAACTCCTGCCATCCCTGTCACGTGGACCTCATCGACCTGTGCTCTGGACACACCTGGCACGGAGCTAGGACGTAGCTTTAGGATGTGCCTGGGCCATCCAGGCAACATTCAGGTGCAAGTACAGGGATGAAAGAGTCTTTAGTTAAATAGGAGTTAGGTTGTTTGGATTTAAAATTTCTTTGTCTGCTGTAGTGAATGCCATACTCTTCTGTGCCTTTCCAAGGTGGAGTGAAAACATCATGTAGGACTGGTGGATGTAGAGAAAAGAAAGTGTCTGAACAGCAGATCTGATAATCTCTGGGCACGTGTACTTTTCATGCATATAAACACTGTGTTCCAGAGAATGCAAAGAAATCACAACTTTGTAGGAATTTTAGTCATTTTTAGTGAATTGTAAGTGTGTTTCTCATCCAGCAAGGAAACAGAGGTAATTAAAATAATCTCGCTGAGCAGAGGTGAGATTTTCGAACTTTTATTAAAAAAAAAAAAAAAGAAAAAGCATCTAAAAAGGAGCCAAGTCCTTCCAATAGAAAGCATAGGGATAATCCTAGGAACATTTTAATTTCCATGTCAGACCTGGATGCTGTTGCTTTACACAAAAAGTCAGACCTTTTAAGGTTTTCGTCCAAAGAGCGCAAGACTCACAAGAATTCTCGGGTTATTTAAAATGTTACTGTTGATTGTTGGATATGAATTCAGGCATTATGTGCTGTCTATGAGCTGACAGAACTCAAATGAGATATAGTTGTCATGTTCATGCTGTGCACATCAGTCTAAGTAAATTCAGTGGTATTCTAGCATGGCTTTTTATGTAAGAACATATGTACTTCCTGTTGAGTCAGATTAAAGATTCACTTAGACTAGTATCCTGTCTCCAACTGTGTCAAGTGGCACATACTCAGGGAAAAGGTATCAAAAATAATGAAAATAGAGCCTGTCAGCGAAGGCCCTGATTCCTGAAACAACTGTGTTTAGACCAGCACCACTGCAGTTGGAATGGAGTATCACTGTCACACAGGAAAACTAGGCAAGTTTTGGCCAGGCTTGATTCACAGCCAGTGGACAGAAAGCATCATCTCAAGAAGACAGCAAACATCTTGCCCTGAAATATGTATCTTTTTCAGCAAAAAGGCATTCCATGTTTTCCTACTTGAAGACTGTTTTCATATTTTTCCTCAGTCTTTTTTTTTTCTGCACATTTACCAAGCAAAACTGTTGTGTCCTTTCTACAAGGCGCAGAGTTGTCCTTTCCTCATTTTCTCGGCTTCTAATCCTCCACCATTCTCTTCTCAATTCTCCGATCAATCCACATATTTACTGAAATACATTGATCAAAACTGGGTTCAGCTGAGGCTTTTGCAAGAGACGGGAAAAAAAACCATTCCCCACCTTTTATGTCCCATGGTCAAGTTCTAGCTGCTTGAGCTAAGAAGCCTAGTGAGCAGTGCTAATGCACGTCCTTGTGCTCAAAGGCTCATTAGTAACAATATCCCTAGTGTTAAATAAATAAAATTACAATTGCAAATATAAATATAAATAGAAGTGTAAATATAAAGGTGAATATAAAGGGATGGAGCTTTTTTTTGCTGCCCCTAGCAGTGTGTCACTCTGGGCAAGTGCCTGGGCTTACGGCTCCGCCATCCCTTCGTACATCTGCAAGGGTTTTGATAAGAGTTTCCTTATACCATCTCACTGAGAGTAGTCCTCCAGGACAGACGTGTAGGAGGGCAACAGTTTCAAAAACAGCCTGAATAGCAAGAAAACAGCCAGAGTTGCCACATACCAGCCATATGTTGAAAGCTCCCCTAGCCCACGGTGAGATCCGTGAATCCCTGGGTTTCATTTGCTCCCATGCCCTGTGTTCATATTCATGAGCTCGATGGCTTTCAGCACTGGGCTGGTTCTCCCTGCTCTGTTGTCCATTCCAGGGCTGGCTAACTGCAGGTGTTCGAATTCAAAGATTCCTATTTATTCATGAGTGTGAAAGAAAGTGTTGGAAAACAAAGGCTATTCCTGGCTCTGGGTGGTCTCTCTGGGTGCTTAGGATTTCTTTCGTTTTGTTTTTGTTTTTTCGAATCCTCCCACCCCACCCCCACCTCTGCCCCACTACTTTTTATTTTTTATCTTTTATTCCCCTGTTAGTGGCAAAATCTCTGAACACAGAGACAAAAAAATATACTAGAAATCAGCAACTGGGCACTTTCCCTTCAAATTTCACATGCTGATGCAGTTCTGTGTTAACCAAAAATAGCAACAAAAACAACAACAAAAAGAAGAAAAAATGTTTAATGCAAATCACTTGCCACTGATTCTTTTCCAAAGCAGTAGCATTTACTCTATAGTGTAGTGCAGCTGGCTGCTGGTCCCCTGTGGAGATCTCTGACTAAGGTACCATTTAGAAACAATTTGGCTGATCCATCATATATATTTTTGGCAGATCTTTTCCCTCGTTTCTTCTTTACTGAGAAATTATGACAGATGAGTATCAGATACAGAGATCTGCCGCTGGGAATCATCTCCTAGAGGATTATTTGAAGCCTAGACCACCTGTGGATGTCCTATTCATCCTTTGGATGCCTGTCCCAAGATTAGCCAACCTGTGGCAGCCGTGTCTGTAAACTGAGCTCCTCCTCAAGGTTTCTGCATGTGAGGTAAAATCCTGGCTCTGCTGAAATCAGTGGCAAAAGCTCTTGTAAGACTTCATGCCCAATGTCAAGCCCTATCCATCTGCAGGATAATTCTAAAATTGTCCAGATCCTAGTTACATGGTTTGTTCATCCGTTCATTTGATCTCTGCAGGCAATTGCTTCGCGTTGAACTTGAGATGCTGTATTTCTAAGTGTGGCCAGTGTTCACTGTCCTGATAGCTGGTGCATAGGAAGGGCACTTCAGAGGGCGATTCAGTCTACTGACAATTTGAATCATTCTCAAGAGATGCCTTTATTTTTTCAGCTGACTGGAGGGGCAAATTGAGGCAACTTACATAGGTGCCTTGCCTAGTGAAAACTGGGGTGAAATTCCCATCCTCAGGGAACACGAGTGTGTGTCCAGTGCACATTCCCTGCGTTTCTCCCTCCGTTTCCTCTCCAGCTCCCCATTTCTGCATGGTCTCTTCCCATGCTTTCATTAGTCCATTTGGCCACCACAAACATGCACTGAAGAAATTCCTCATGATCTTATGAAAAGGAAACTCCAAATGTCACAGAAGCACCAAATGTTGAGGCTGAGGTCAAACTTTAATGTGAGTTATGTGAAGCTGTAGCAGGGACTTTAAGCAGGTTTTACCAAATAAACAGGCTCAGGCTAGCAGGAAGGTGGAATAACTGAAGGAACTGAAGGAATTAGGAATGATACTAACATGTATTAGGGGTAAGGAAGGATACTCTTCTGTGTCTGCAGAGTGAGTCTGGTTTCACTTGGAGGTTTGCAGCCCCATGCATGGGTCTCAACTCATTTCCAGCAGCAGATTTTTGTTCGACACTTGGCCATGCTTATCAAGTCTTGATGCCACTTGAGTACATCACTCATACATTAGGAATGGTTGCTTTGCCTTAAACCCAAGGAATTTAGCACAGTTTTAAAAGGGGAGAAGGATTTCTAGTTAGAACTGAGGTTCGGAAAATCCCACTCCAGTTGATTTTCTGATTTTTCCATAGACAAAGTAGCTTTTTTGATCGTAAGGAAGTCACATAATCTCCTGATACCCGAGTTCCTGTAACATGATGGTGACCACTATTTCTCCTTTCCGGTCTATCTTCTCTGCTTAAACTGGAAAGTCTTTAGGCAGTTTAAGCTTCCTGGTGGCACTAAAATACAAATCATAAATGATAATCAGTCCATCTACATCCTCCAATATTGCATTTAAACAAAAACAGCTATGCTTTTACAGCTCCCATTCAGCCACTGTGTATTTTAACTTCTTCAGGCTGATATGTGCCATCTCACAGGGCATGCAGCACACACAACCTCTGCTGCCTGAGAGCTGGGCACTGGAGCTGGGCTTGACATCTACGGCCTCTCTAGTCAGTACTGAGAGAGAAGCATCACAAGACTAAAGTTTACCTGCTGTATCCTAAAGCTGTGACTAAGAACAGAAGGAATCCCTCTTTGGAGACATGTGTTTCCCCTTATTTGACCATGGAAGGAGCTGGAATTAGAACAAACTGGATGCTACACTGTTGGAGGTAGGGTTGGCTGAGGTGAAATGAGTCATGTACTTCAATTACTTCCCTTTTTACTGTGTATCCACCCAATGCCTGGGACACGTATGATTCTGTTAAAAAAAAAAAAAAAGAAAGAAAAAAAAGAAACCTGCTGATTCAGTAGGATACATTTTTCTTACCGATCCTGTTTCCTTTCCTATACAGGCAAAGGACATTCTTGTTGAAAGTGCCATTTTTTAAATAAGACTTTCTGAACAGGTGTGGTTGTAAGAAAGCCTAAGATACAAAATGCAAGAGTAAAGATGCTGCAAAAGGGAGGAACTGCTGAGATTGTTCAATCATGAGACCTCTCCTCTCCTTCTGAGACTACCATACATTTCAGGAGTGGCCATGGCCCAAAGCTGCTTTGTGTTATCCTTGCTAGTCAATGAAAAAGGCTGACAAGTACATTACCCTGTGAGGCTATTTTTGTTGATGTTTGTTTTATACTTTAAGATGACATTGAACTTCCTGAAGGTTGAAAAATGAACACTACCATCCCCAAAATCAATCTAGGGGTATCTTTTATTTTTACTTAATTTCACTCATTATGTAGTGATTTTTGGAGCGGTAGTCTATAAAACATAGTAACACAATTTAGAAAAAAGTCAGATTATACAGAGATTATCTAGAGAATATATTTAAATAAAAATTAATTACCAAGCAGCTTGAATAGTTTTCCATGACAGGGAATTAGATAGCTAGCTAGCTAGATAGATAGATAGATAAACAGACAGACAGATTGTGATTGTTATTTAAAATAATTATGTTTAAAGAGTGGCTGCATTTATATGCAACACATAATTCTATGTATATTTCTTTCAGTGAACTGTCAAAGAAGTACTGGAAACATAGAGTGCAAGACCCACTGAAATCAAACACAAGTCACCCAACTTTGATTCTATGATTCTATGATTCTATGAACTTGAAATCTGCCCGCTTTGGTGGGCATGAATCCAGACTTAGCAATTTAGTGTTTTTTCCCCATTCTGTTGTCTTTCTTCTCCTCTCTAATGTGCTCTTTTTCTCTCAGATTCTAATTCAAAACGGCACACTCTTGCAAGATTTAGTGGTACTTTTTTCTTCTTCTGTTAACTTATTGGCTAGCGATAAACATATGATAAATTTCAGACATAAAATGTGCCAAAGTCTACAAACCCAGTGGTCATCACATGGGACAAATAAAAAACAGAACTGCTATTTAGCTGCCCTTGGAAATAATTAGTAAGTACAGCTCATGGCCCCCTAGCAGTCTGGATACTCGGACACGATCAGAACCTGGTTACGTTTCAGGGTGTCTACTTATGTCTCAAGTATTTTGTATGTGTTTTTTGAAAACTTCCTTTTGCTTCATACTGTAGACAAGTGGTTCATGAGTTACCAGATTCCTCCCAAGGTTCCCAATAGAAAAATTTGTACGAGTTACCTGCATTGTGTAGACCAAGCTCCTGCCCTCTAGCAGGGAAACCGCGCGTCTTTACCAGCTCCGAGTTGATCGTACTTTGTCTTGAGGGAAGTTGACCTTTGGAGTTTCCTTCCAGCCCTATTTTTTCTGATTATCTTCAGGGAAAAGGAATCCATCTAAAGCAATTTAGGGAGGGGCTCCTGAGATTGAGGTATAGCTTCTGCAAAGGGCAAAGCAAAGCAGAACTCATTCTGCTAAAGTTATTCAATGCTATTCCCTGCCAACATTTACTTAATTATCTTTCTGTTCTATAATGGCAATTGAGTTACGGCTTTTTCCTGGAACTTCTATATCCTTCCCTAGTGGATGTGTTTGTGTGTGTGTGTTTTAAGGAAGAATAAATCGCGTCCAATCAGTTCTGCTTTGCTCTAGGCAGAATTTATGATGACCTTGTTGGAGAAAGAAGCCATGAGGCAGGACAGGACGGTACTGCTGCTATATTTCAGCTATTAAATATGCATCATAAACTGAAGGCTCTTCTCCCTGTGCTTTTCAAAAGTCTGTCCCAGGGATATTGTTGCCACTTGTCAGGATCATGCACTGCCTAAATGTTTTGTTCCGCTGTTCTCACTCCGCTTTTCCAGATTGCCTTAGTGCTTGTGGGCTGCTTTCAGCAGCACCTCCAGAGCATTGATTTGATGTTTCGGCCCCGTTCTCTCAGTGCGTAGATACTTGGATGGCCATCTCACAAGGATGGCAGATCCAGGGCACTCTCTGTGCTTGGTGAACTAGAGACATAATTTACTCCACTACCTACTTGCTCTTGTGTAACTTTGGGGAAGGCAGCTAGGCGCAAGTATTCTCAGCCGTTTTAGCTCTATAAAAGAGAAGGCAAATGGTCCAAGCTGCTCATCTCAGCTCTCTCCATAGTCTGTGGGGAGACACAGGCACCTCTTGAAGGCAGTGGGTGCCACTTCTCACAGTACAGCCATGATTCATCTGCATAGGGTGCTGATGATACAGCAAGCATAGATACCTAGAGAAAAAGCCGGTGTCAAACTTTTGGATAGTAAATTTAAGTAAGATTAATTTATTTCTCTGCTTCGGTTGCGCACTTGGAAACTGAGAATAAGCTGATTTCTCCAGAGGTGTTTCAAGGTTAGTTATACTCGAAGTTATTGCTCAGACAGTATTTAAATGGGGCCCTAGTAGATATGCAGGGATCATATCTTTTTATCCTCCAAAAGCTTTATCCCAGACCTTCTAGTTAGTGGTACAGACTGCCATCAAAGGGAGGATACTCTCCATTTCCGCAGCCGGCACTGCAGAGCTGCAGAAATGCTGCTCCTGCATCAGCTCCAGGCAGGCCAGCAGCCGTGAGCAGCTGAACGCAGCTTAAATGAGCAGAGATGTTAGACTCTTTGCTTGTAAGAGATTTTTGATACTTAGGACCCTTGAACACCTTTAGGTTCAAGTTTGAGGAAGTCCTTTGTTCTCTCTCTGCTGTTTTTTTAATCTAGTTTTTCATGTGTTGTTGTTACATCTGTCTGCGACAGGAGGAGACCCCAGTGTGAGATCAGGGTCTGCTCTGCTGCCCTTCGCCCAGGAGAGAATGCAGCCCTGATAGACATGGTGCCAGTGAAGAGAGAAAAGATCATGAAATGTTTCTCTAGTGACCAGTGGTGTGATCAGGGGGAAAAAAATGGTTTAAAGAAACACTTGACAGCCCTCCCTCCAACTCCCTATTAGTGCCTAGTTTCCAGCTCCCATACAAAGAGACAGAGTGCCGTAGAGTGAAGGCCCAAGGTGCCTTTGGACTTATCCTCATACCCAAGGGTTATTTGACTTTAGTTTTATTTAGCATCGAGTTTTATTTCTACAGGGGGAAAAGAGGGAAAGCGCAGGAGAGAGAAGAGAAAAAAAAAGAAAAAAAGAAGGAGCTGATGAATTTTCCTCTTCTATGGAATGAAATGCCAGCACTTGTTGAGTTGCATCTTCATCGCTGCCTTGGGGGTATTTGATTTCATGAATCTGATTAAATTATTCTGCTCTCAGTATTTCTTTAATATTGCTTTATAAAATATACTCCTAGTGGCTTCAGTGGTGAGAGCACTTGCTGTACTTTCTTTAAAGCTTGCGCATTCCTCCTGGGGCTGGGGGAAGAGCCCTTATTAGAGAGTTCAGTGATAAAAGCTTCTTCCTCCAAGAGAATTACTTTGAAACAACTGAAACCCACACATACTTTTTCATAATGATACAGAGGCACCCAATGCTTAATGCCTTGCAGGGTAAGAAATAGCCATCAGTGATTTCATTGGCAGAAAATATATATCTGTGGAAGCCTCAGAGTATTATCCTCTGATCAGGAATAATATTTGACTGGAGCTTTTAATAAGCTCATATTCTCTAGCAATGGTGAATACCTGGAACTCGTTCTGTGGTGAAGCCTTGTGATGTTCCGGGGCTTTCTGAGGCCCTGACCTGAGGCAGGGTAAAGCACAGTCTAAACGCTCAGAGAGAGACTGTCCTTGTGGCAGAGACTGCATGGACCTCATGCAGTGTGGATAAAAACAGAGGGGAGAAACAGAAGCAGAGAGGAGGTTAAGTAAGGCCATGCCAAAGGCAAGAGGTAGAGATGAGGAGAAAACATCCTCCTCCACTCCTTGTCCAGTACTGCAGCACTGTCACTCATCAGGGGTCCTGTTTTAATAAGAAATGAGCCATCCCGCTGCTGTACTGTGCCCCTTGATCTGCTATCAGTTCTGGCCATGGAGAATGGTTTTTCTTCTGTGAACTATCCATCGCGCAAGCAATGCATGAGGAAAGGTACCATATATTAGGCCAAGGTACAGAAATCTGCATAGAGGCTGTAGGCCAAAGTCAAGCTCTATGACTTCTAATCAATCTTTTTCCTCCTCAGCCTCATCAAAAGTTATAAGAAATTCCTGTTCATCGCATAACTCAAATGTGTATAGGTGAGGAGTAAGGAAACTTGGCCTAGTCCTGTGTCTGGTTCTTGACGGGGAAACTGTCCGTCTAATTACTGTTCATGAAAGCTCTGTAATGCTCTTAAATGCTTGCAAATAACCTTAGTCGCATTGCTTCTAAGAGCAATACATAATGTATATAAATGCCTATAGTAATTGTTAGGAGCAACTACTGCCAGTTTGCAAGATAAATGACATTAATCAACAGGAAGCCTACAGAACTTTTGGTGAGTCATTTGTTATGCTAATTGAGCTACTTACTTAAAGTAAACTGTCAGTGAATAGAGATTTTTGACAGTTAAGATGAGACGTGGGGCTAATTAGTCAGCTGCCATAAAGAACCCTGCCCAATTTTAATAATACAATATTTAAGAGAGAAGATAATGCTAATCATCTGACCAGAGCCCTCTCCCAGAGGATATAGTAGCAAAGGACACAAAAGGTATAACCTATCATGGAAATCAAGTTTCTCTAGAAAGAAAGCAAAACAAATGGATGACTGCACAGAGATGACAACCTTTGCAAGACTGTTGATGTGTCCCACAGGTTGCAGGAAACTTTTTAATTAATACACAGATGCCTAACTTTTGTTCTAAATTACCTGTGTCCTTTTCTATCAATCCCCCTGTTTTCAGTCAAGGTACTTTGCATTCACACTGGCAACAATGAGATCATTGGTTCTGACTGTGAGACTCGGTCTTACCCTACAAATCACATGGATTGATGGGGTACACATGCTCCCGAGTGTCTGGGAGGCGTGAGCAGTGTTTTGGCAAGCCCTGTGGAGCATGATGGTAGAAGATGTAATGGTCCAAAGTTATGACTGAGATCACAGGACAAGCTTTAGGATGTTCCATCTCTCCTTGCCTGGTTATTCCCAGGGCGTGTGATTGTGACTATTATTTTACAGTCGTACTACTTTCTCTCTTGAAATCTTGCCAACTGGGGGAGTGAGCTTGATCTCCAGAGTGTCCAACACAGCAGCATGCAAGGCTTTTTGGAACAGAAACCTTTTAGTCGTAGAGTATCCTGTGAACTTTTTGCTAGGTATTCGCAGTTAACATTTTTATATAACAGGCCTTAACCAGCAGAGCCATAGGAAAGTTATCCCTTGCAAGATCCACCAAGAGTTGCATGCAGAAGTTGTCACATCAGCTGGGTTCACAAACTCTGGGTTCACTTCTGATGTGAACCCTGAACTTGGGCTAGGTTAGCCAATTACTACAGCTGTATAGATTTTGTTCTTTTTTATATTTTTTATTTGACGGATGGGGGAAATACGCATGCATGTTCCAAAGTGTATATTTTTCAGCCATGGCAATACTTTAAAAGACATATTCCACTCCTCCTGTACTTACCTCCTGTATATAATGTAAGTAACTAATCTTGATTCCACTGGAGATATGATCAAACTCCTGTTTTGTTCAGTGACAGCAGGATTGGGACTTAAAGCCGCTAGTGCATTCCACCCTGAGGTGGCTGCAATTCTGTAGGATGTGAGCAATGACTCTAGTGCTATAGCAAGTGTCAGTAGCAATCACCGGTTACCAATTTCCATCCTAAGTTCTCCCTTTTATGCTTGCTGAAAACTTCCTCAAGACAATTTCCCTTTTATTGCAAATTTCCATTCTTACTGTCAGCCAGAAAGATTGTGTAGAATCAAACCTGCCTGATTTCCTCAGTACAAGCTGGGGCAGAAAAATAAAATGAACAAACCAACCGCTGCTCTTAAATGCTGCCATCCAATTTTTTTCATAAAATAATAAGGTAACATATGACCTGATTTATGACTGCTGTGAAGTGCATTTCCATTGCCTTTAGTGCAATGGATATTGTACCAAATTTTACCAAAAGAGAGTGTGAGGCAGAAATTCTAAGTTTTCCTTCTTTCTTTTTCTTTCTTTCTTTCTCTCTTTCTTTCTTTCTTTCTTTCTTTCTTTCTTTCTTTCTTTCTTTCTTTCTTTCTTTCTTTCTTTCTTCCTTCCTTCCTTCCTTCCTTCCTTCCTTCCTTCCTTCCTTCCTTCCTTCCTTCCTTCCTTCCTTCCTTCCTTCCTTCCTTCCTTCCTTCCTTCCTTCCTTCCTTCCTTCCTTCCTTCCTTCCTTCCTTCCTTCCTTCCTTCCTTCCTTCCTTCCTTCCTTCCTTCCTTCCTTTCTTCCTTTCTTCCTTTCTTTCTTGCTTTCTCTCTCTCTCTCTCTCTTTCTTTCTCTCTTTCTCTTTCTTTCTTCCTCTCTTCCTCTCTGTTTTATTTTATTTTATTGGAACTTGCTAGTCTTAACAAAGCTAATTTGGAAGAAAATTGATTTTTGTGATTTTAGAATTTCAAACTTTTAAAGCTAGAAAAGCTAATGATACCAGAAGTTACTTATCAATAATATGGGGGAAAATTTTCAAGGAAACCTGTCAAAGTTCCTGGAAATGAGTAAGGTTAAAATTAATGCATCACTTAAAATGTCAACACCACTTTTGACAATAGATGACCACATCTATTTAGATCCCTATTTGGCACCTACCATCACAATATTTGTATTTTTATGTGCCACAGTGCTGAGAAGTTAAAGTATTAATTTCTGCCTGTTGACTGTTACTTTCTTCTGTCACTCTGCTTTCCCCCTTTGCCACATTTGTACAAAGTCCTGCACCTACATATTAATCAGCAGGCTGAGAATCAGTCCAAATAAATCCAGTCATCAGCTCCATTTCCAAGAGTGATAGAAACAATTCACCATTTTTAACATTACCTGAGAAAGCAGGTTGACCTGAAAGTCTGTGATAGGGATGTCACAAATTAGAATTTGGATTTTGTCACAAATCCAAAGACCAAAGTGTTGAGGCTTTATTTTGCCACTGCTCATGGGAGGAGCTGTGGCAACGTAGACTTCACCATCAGGGAAAAGCCAATCACAGTAAAAACAGAAGTAAAAATGTTTTAAAAGAGATGGTCTCAGGGAGCACGGATCTGATTTCTTTGGCACTAGGTAGTTGATAGCAAAGGGATGCCTGTGTCTGCCAGCCAGTTAGGTCAAGGCCAGTCTTCCTACTGGTGATAGGTGGGGTCCTGAGAAACTCCCTTGTATAACTTGTATATTCCCTGGAAGGGATGCAAAGATCAAATAAATGGGAAGGAGGAGGGGTTCAGGAGGGCTAAGCAAGCCTACCAGTACCGGTCCCATCAAAACCCTCTGTCAGCAGTAAAGGAAGCTCAACTTTCTTCAAGGCAGTTCAGCAGGAGTAGACATGCAGCACTACATTGCTTGGACTTTGAGATCTGCTCCATCCCACAGGTCTGAGCTAGGTATAAGCCTTCACAACTGTCTTCTTTCTCTTGCTTTTACTGTGTCATGGTCCTTAGCGTCTTGCCTTGTCTGGAGCAACATTTGAGTTAGAGTGGGTGCTGTTCTTTAAATTAAAGGGTTAATGAGAGCTGGGAAAGGGCATGACAAGTCTTTAGACTGAACAAGCTGAACCATCTGTGAGGCAAAAGGGAAAAAAAAATGACAGTTTCAGAAGCACTGAGGCCTCTGCCTTAGGTTGTGAGCAGCTGGCGAGTCTGTTTCCCCTCTGAGTCCAATCTAGAGAGATGAGAAACCTCCATACTAGGGGGCCAAGCTCTCTGTCTCAGGCAGACACACACACACGAGCTCAGATTCAGTCATGGCTCTAGCCAAGATGTCAAGTGTGCCCTAAGCTGGGGCTTGTTTGGAGCCCAGGCTTGGCCTTCAGTTGCTTCAGATGGGCTGTTACGCAGAACCCATCAAGGGACTAGCTCATCTCTGGAGGGCCTTTCAGCTCGGATTTTACTTGACTGTTCAGACGATTTATGTCAGCCAGTAGTCAGGGACTCTTGTTATGCACCCCTTTTAATCAACAGAAGATGCAAATCTTTCAAGGCTCCCTCTGGCCATTTGTCTCTGATTTTAGAAACGTGTATTTTCAGCTTTTGACATCTCCACTGCACTTCTCCAAATGATAGCTTTTGGAAGAACAATGATAAAAATATATCTTTTTGAGCTCTCCGTAAAATATGCCTCCTGTATTCTGCAGCAACTTTGCGCAGTATTGGCTTTTGAGCAATTTGAGTCTACCTGAGAGAGAGTCTGATTTTCATGCTTTTCCTTTTCTATTTACAGAAAAAAAATACTCATAATGCAGAATCTTGGTTCAGAAATCTGTTTATTTCTCTTAGAAAAGACATTGGGCTGATCCATGTTCAGAACTGCAGGCCATGTCATGTTGAATTTTGAGTTTCTTTTCCATTATTGCTACGGAATTTTGGAAGAGACTTCCTGAATACAGAGTAGTTGGGGTGAGAGTCCAGGGTATGTGTAGAGGACTTGAGAATTCCTTCACATTTACAAACTACAAGCGTTTGAACTTCAGAACACAAAAAGAGGTTGATATTTGCATGTGTTAGAAGTATTCCGGCTAAGAACATTCTCCTGGAAAACTCCAACAACTTTTTTAACTGTACTGCAGTCTAATGATGCATCCATGAAAAGGGAGCCTTTGCCTTGAATTTGGGGTTGGATTGAAATTCAGACTCCCATTTCACCACTGTCCCTGATCTCTGTAATGACCAAAACCTTCCCAAATCTTGCTGCAAAGAAGAGGGGGCTGGAGGAAAGATCCAGGTTTACAGCCCTGACCTATTTCTAATCCTGTTGATTGCTAGTTCCTGGGCTTCCTTCCAAACGTAGTGTTTACTTTAGGGCTGATTTTTCTCCATACAGATTAAAATTCCAGTGAGTTTCTTTCATTCCTTTAGACTGTAACCCCAAATGGGCCATGGTATTTTATTCAGAATACAGTAGCTGGGTAATGATGCTCTCAATAACCAACTGAAACTGCATAGTTTGTATATGAGGAGCTCATGCATGCACAGAAACAGGCAGGGTTTCATGCATACGAATCTGGATATTCCCTTATATACCACCGTACAGATAAATGTGCTCCATGAACACATTCATGGCCACTTCTATGCTATGAACATATGGACTAAACAATCACACCCACCTATGAGCCTGTCATAAGGCTACAGAAATGCCAGCTGCCTTTGAAGTTTCCTAAAGAGCAGGAAAACGAGTCAACAGTGCTGGCCAACATCACATCATTAATCATCTATTAGCCGAGGTTGTGTGCTTCTGTCACCTGTCACTTTGTAATGCATGCAAATCACTCCAAGAGTAGCATTTTCAGCCTGACATTTCCACGGCCAGAGCTGGGATCAACCTGCTCTTTGTATTCAAGATGAAAAGGAAGTAAAGAAACAAGCAGCGGGACTGTTGGGAGGAGATGGGGAAAAATAAATAACCAAAGTAACCAAATATTGGCTAGGAGAGGTTGTTTGGGGTTTTGTTTGTTTGTTTTCCTGTGTTAAAGAATGTTATAAGGAATTATTCAGTAAAAAAATCATATATCTGCTCAGCAGATCTGAAAGACAGAAAAACCTGGAGATGACACCATTTTTCTGCTAAACTCAGTAAAAAGAGAGACTATTATCTGTAGATGTTTGGATTTGGAAATCAGAAATTTTGGCTAGTTTTAGAAATCTGCATCTGAACTAGTAACTGTAAGTTTCATTTATGGTCATGGAAAGAAATAAGAGGGTTTTTGTTTTGTTTTGTTTTGATCGAATGCCTCTGATATCTGGTTTGAATATCTAATTTATGAGAAGATGGGTTGTTGAAGTGCATGGAAGTGTCTAATTCTTTCCTTTGATTAACAAGGAAGCCTAGACCAGCTAGCTCAGATGCACCCAGCTACTGTAGATATCTATGTTTAGTCAGTTGAATCTCACCACTATTAATTTTTAACACAGTTTGAATTCTGATGATTCAGAAGAGACAGCAAATGTGAAACCAAACTAATTTCCTGTATTATTTTTTTGTCATGGCTTGCTATTGAAAGTATATGCTAATATAAATCCCTTACAGCCTAGATCTGGCTAGTCTAAAAAAGCAACATTAAGTCTTTAATATCGTTATTAAGCAGCCACCTTTTCAGTAAGTGAGCGGGGCATGCACAGCTTCTCCAGGAAGACTCACTCTCTGCTTACAAGCCTTTCCTGCTGTAGTGGAGACTCAGTTTCAAACCTCTCCGGGTAGGATATATCTGACCAAATCTCTGTCCTGTGGAAATCTCCATTTGAGACAGTTCTTCATAGTCTATGAAGAGAAGATGATGAATTTAAATCTGCATGTGGAATACATCAGTTGGAGATGGCCAATAGTTCAGGTGATGTCCACGATTAAATCTCTTCAAAATTAACAACAGGTTCCCATTGTTCACATTTGTTTTTGATGAGATGTTCATGTTAGATCACTATTTTTCCCTCCTTTGTTGTCGTCGTTCCTCTTCTTTTCTCCATTTCTCCTCCTTTTTAGCAAAATGTGTCTGTCATTGCTCATGTCCCTCCTTACCCCATGAAGCATCAGTTTGGTTCAGCTCGAGACAGGCTCCGGCTCCAGAGAGGAGCTGGCCTGGGCTGCTGTCCTGGTCGCTCTGTGCCACCCCAGAGCATTCCTCCTGCCTGCAGTGGAGGGGAGGGAAAGCAGAATATGCCATCAGTGCATCACCAAGCTTCAGCTCTCTGTCTCTTCTGGAAAGCCAAGCACAAGAATATTCTTCCTTGTTCAGAGACTGAATTTCTCTTCTTTCCTCTACTGAGATAAATCAGCTTTATTCATTAATTCCTTTGCTATTACAGGATATGAAATGGGCTATATTTCTGCAGGGATCAGCAGGGAGAGATCCCCTCCTTGGATTCTAAATTCGGATGAAGGAGGGGCACCCTCCCCAGGCAGTCCACAGGATATGTATTTGCAGGAGATTTTGAGGCTTATTTCCTTGGATAGATAAACTCTGCATCAGGAAGGCAATTAATCATGGAATCATAGACGAGTACATCTGGAAGGGAACTCAAGAGGTCATCTGGTCCATCCCCCACCTCTGAGGCAGGATAAATGTACACAGACCATCCCTGACAGATGTGTGTCTGCTTAACTCTGCTTCCACTCTGGATGCTCTCACACCATTATCTGTCTAGAAGTGGTGATTTGCAGTCATGGGGGAGAAAATATCACTTTTAAGCCTAAAGATTTTCACTTTAGTGACTCTTTGGTCTTGAATCCATTTTTGGCAAGTAGAAAATTTGCTTCCTTGTTATAAAGTTGTATAAAGGAGGTATGAGCAATTTGTTCATTTTGTAGCTCAAGTTCTGTTCTGAGATGTAAAACCTTTTTGATTCAGTAGTAAGACTCAAAATGAAATCTTAGTTGGAACTGCGTATGTGTGGGGAAAAAAGAAGAGCAAAAGAGAGAGATGAAAAATAAGGAAAAAGAAGAAAGGAATGAAAAACAGAGAGAGAAAGAAGGGACAGAGAGGACATAAAATGTGTGAGACAAAGGATGGAGACAGGCAGGGCACTCACTTGAAAGGAGGAATGAAGAAACAGGGGGAAGATGAGGAAAATACACAGGTGAAAGAGTGTGGAGAGCTGATGATTCTTGAGTTGGCTCTTTGTTCCAGAGAGCTCAGAAAGACTTTTGTTGTTGTTGTCCTTAAGTGACTTCTCCCACTGGCTAACATCTCATTTTATGGCAGGTAAATAAGCCTGCCTAATTGGTCCCTTGTTCAAGAACGGGAATATCGGGCTGAGACTGCTCCTTCTGAGGTGGGATCTTGTCCAATTTATGATTCTAGCAGATGTGATCTCTTCAGGGTTCCACTGTAATGATAAATTGAAACATTTGAATGCTGCGTTCGCAAGTCCAGGCATCCAGCTTTGCCAGTGTGGGGAGAGGATCTGATTGAGTTTCCTTCTGAAATGACAAATTGTGATTTCCAAAAACATGACGTAGTCCCATTTGCAAACCTAACAGGTGTGGAGACCTAGGGTGGGGTGGGTGAAGGAGGATCTACCAAGGTCACTTGAGTCTGAAGGACTTAGGTCTGGGAGTCAAGATCTCCTTCAAGAATGAAAGTCTGGAAGAGCACCTTGAATCAGAAGCACTTTTAAATTAAGGTGACACTTACAAACACTTTATTAATAATTAATAAGTGATTAATGGAAATTACTTTTTAGCTGATAAATTGCTTGAAGACACATTAGAGAATGTTTCAGAAAGACGTGGATAAATATTTTTATGCATTCCAGTTTATAAATGCTTAGTAATGGGCTCTCAACTTTCAGGTGCCTCAGCATCATTTATCCCCATCATCCCAGTGGCATGTTATAGAGACGTCTTATAATCATTTATTTTCAGAATCTGTTTCTATTAATCATGTATTAATTATTATTAAGAAAACATTTGTGCACGCTACTCTTCATCTGAATTCTTGCTTGACTAGTTCTCCTAGGAGAGTGGAGAGATCTGTGGGGAGCACATAGCTTATCAAGTTACTCCAGAGCCAGCCAGGTGGCATTTCGGCTGCTGTAAATTGGCAGTTCTTCCAACCACCTCAGTTTAATGTAGCTGAGGATCAAGTGTAGCCTGCTTGGCCTGTCAGGTAAGGAGAGGATGTGAAGGACTTGGTCATGTTACCAGTGTCCCTTTTTCTGTAGTATCTGGGCACAGCAGAATGGGGCTTTGTTGCTGAAGTCTGTCCTCACCACGCCAGCGACACAGACATCTGCGGTTTTACTTAGCTGGTAGGTGGCAAACTGAGGCGCAGACAGGTCCAGGGCCTGAAGTTATTTAGGCACCTATAAAAATGAATGTCCTGCTAGCTGAAAACTGCTAAATGACCTGCCCGTAGCTTGGTCCTCTGCTGCGTCTTTGCCCACCAGGTCTTTCTACTGCAAGGTCGGGCTCAATGGCCCCGTGATCGGGCGGCGAACGCAGGGAGGGGACAGGCCGCAGATCTGTTGGCTGGATCTGTTCTTCCGTAGAAGTCAGAGCAGCATGAAGGCTATTGCCATTTATATTAGCCTTAAGGACTGACAAGATTTAGAGAAGCCTAAGCGAGTTATGGGGACAGCTGCAAAAACAGCCCTACGTCACAGAACAAGTTTCTGAAGCCACACTCGTTTCTTGACCAGTCAGCAATAGGGCGGGTGATTTTCAGATGAGTTTAAACCTTAAGACTGCGCTCCGAGTGTGTTGCCTTTAAGATCCTGCCAATATTAGCCTAATTAATGGAAGATTAAAGGACTAAAATCTAAAGACTGTGTACTGGAGACATTATGTTCAATACTTTGGTCTGTGGGTCAGAGACCTCTAGTTTGTGCTCCATAAATGAGACAAACCATGAAGAACTGGTGTCGGAAAATTAGCAGTTATTTCTGATATGAGTCTCCACTTGTTCACTTCAGTTTTTAGTGACAATATTCCAGAACCTATCTGCTTCCTCAGGAAAGTTTTTTAAAAGTATCCATGCAATGGAAAAAAAGAAAAAAAAGCTACACCCCTATGCCAACTGGCTGCAAGTTTTTGAGAGGAGAGGAGATGAAAGGCCTATACATATCGAGAATAAGATATGGAATGATCACCAAATCTCTCAATTTGGCACACCAAACTAAAAATAATTTGAAAATTGAGTTAAAAAGTGTCTTGTCTGTGTCTCTCAGTCATATGCAGGACTCTGTGAGAGCAGAGCCTTGTGCAGGTCACAACAGTCCTGTGACTCTTGAATTGAGTTTGTTCTACCTGTTCATGGCCAGTTTGTCCTCAATTTTTATGCCTGTTGCAATAAACACTTTAAGCAGGAGCATTTTTCACAGACAGTGATTCTTCCATGAGCAGTTGTGGAATATGCACTGCACAGTGACTTGCTGCACTCGTAATTATGAATGCTCCTAATGGAAACATGCAACTGCAGAAGTCCTGCTCTTCCAGGCACAGAACAGAGACAATTTTTCTGCCTAGGTGCTTGTCTTTCCTCTTGTCAGATGGCAGAGTATTTCTCAATCATTACTTGACTTATTGTCCCCAAAACTTTGGAGAAGCGGGGAAATGTTAACTCCTTTTTCCTAGATATGGGGAATTAGACACAGGACAGATGACTTGGCTGAGCTGGGAATTGAACCCAGGTATAGAAACAGGTTTCCAACCTTGCAGCTACACTCTGTCTGATCAAACCAACCATTACAACTGGGGTTTCACCTACGTGACAAACGCCTGCAGTCCAGCTGTAGGCTGAGCATTATCTCCCCCATGCACCTTAGTCAGTAACTAAATATATAAACTAAATATATAAAAAAGAGTCACTAGCCACTCAAATACAATTTAATAATGGTCTACATATTTTAAGACAAAAATTTTTTTGGAGAAGCCCTTCAGTTCACACTGATTTTTAAAGTGATTGCAGCAATGTCCAGCATTACAGGACACAGCATAGTCTAGGGAGTAGTAAATCTTCTTTGCTAAAGAAAAAGGAAACCTGAATTCTGTTCTCACATTTTCTTATTGAATTTTTTTCCATGGGACTTGCTGCATCTCTTGGGTTCTTCGTTATCTGTCTGCCTACCTGTTAAGTTAAGGCAATTTGGGAAATTTTCTGAAAGCTGTTTCCCCCGGAAGGTGCGTAAGGGCTGTGTGTTGTTACTCACACCCCTCGGGAGCTGTTACGAAATTGTGAGAAAAGGGCAGGCTCACAGAGATGAAGAAATCAGTGCAGCACGTGGGGCGTTTAGAAGGCATCTGAGACTGGGCTTTGTCTCCGCGTAGGAGCTGCAAAGAGCAAGTGCAGATCATGGGATGAGAGCTGCAGATTTAAAGGTCTCCCAGAATCCCAGACTCAGCCAGACTGGTGCCACCGATACTGTGATCCCTCCCATGGAGCAGCCATCGCACGTTCCCTTTCTGGGCAAATACAGCAAGCACCTGGTCAGCACTGATCTCTTCTCTGCTGCCTTATCAGGGCTGACCTGTGCTCCAGTCCAACACCACCTGCATTCCAGACACTGGCAAACCCTTGCATTCTTTATAAGATGCTCCAGGGGTAGCTAGCAGTATGTCATGTCTCTGCAGGTACTACGAGAAAAGAAGCAGAGACACGGGTGATTACAAATAGATTCAGAGATATAACTTTCCATCCAATTCCATCAGCCTGGGCCCTCTTTAATATTTAGCTATTTCTCTATAAACAAAGATGACAGCAGAGTCTCTCCTGCTGAGTCTTTAAAATATATGTGTATATGTTATATACAGCTCACTCCTTATTTCTTTCTTTCCCATATCATTAAATTGGTGTGTCTGCTGCTCTGTAAATGTGTAAATGGCAGCTTCTCTTGCTGATAGTGGGGAAGTTGGAATAGTGTGGCTTTGCTGCAGGTGAAAGATGGGAAAGAGAAGAGGAGGATTGCGTGCATGCCTGATGAGGGGCGAATGCGTGGCTGGGGGTGTTAATGTAGAAACTATTTCCTCGGTCTTGGATGTTCCTTGACAGACTCCTACACCCATGAAAATGTTTATGTGTTTAAATTCTTATTCAGGAGCCTAATCATCTCCCTTCCTTATACTGGACATAAAGCACTGAAACAGGAGTTAGCTCACTTGATGTCTTCGCATTTCTTTCTAGTTTGTCCAGTCCTCATAGGTTAATGGCTATATACGGGGTCTTATCACAGGTGAGGGGTGCAGAACCGCCGGAGAAGCACACACATACCTGGAGGGAGGTGTGATTGTGCTCAAGGTACATCACATGTTGGACACATTACCAGGCAACATGAAGAGCTCCCCTAAGCGAGGAGTCGTGCTAGGAGACCCGACACCTTGCAGAGACGCTGTGGGTTGTTACCCCGCTACACACACAAGCTCCGGATCTATAGAATATCAGCAGGATCAGTGATAGAGAATGGAATTGTCTGTCTTCTTGGAGTCTTGGCCTGGATCTACTTCAAAAAGCCTGTGAAACCCTCTTAGCAGTGAGAAAGTGCCCATATGTCTGTGAGTCTGTGTATGTGGGCATGGATATCTAGTGGAGAGAAAATGCATTCAGATAAAAGCTTCCCAAATAATTAAGTACACAATGAGGTGTCAGGGAATCTAGAAAACTATACATGGTCAGCTGTCCCAGGAGAGACACAAGATCCCTGTAGCCAGTGCTCAAAGAGGGAATCCTTAGACAAAGCATTTAAGAAACAACTGTAGCGAAGCTCGCTGCACTGACCCACTCCATGCTTCTGGCGAACATGCCAAGGGCCTTCCAAAAACCTTTCTGTTAAGATGTTCCTGAAAGGCCATTGGTATCTGTGAGGTCATCAGGAAACACCCCTCACACTTTTTAAACTTCATTGCGTTTTTTCTTATTCTTTGAGCTTAAACCAGGGCCTGTATTTGGAATTGGATGTGAAGTCCTATCTGTCCATGCAGGTATGTTCTCAGGAGCATGGTTGAGAGCACTGAAGCTGCTGCCAAAGACATCAGGTGTGTAAAGAAAATGAAGTGCATCCAGGTAGTAGGAAGAGGTACTGTGGAGGAAGGCGGTCAAAAGAGAAGCCAGAGGAAGTTACATTCCCTTGGGCCAAGCAGTGGGGCCAGAGGGACTCCTGCTTTCTCTGTACCCTGACAGCACATTTCTGCTTCTAAGGGTTTTTTTTAATACTCCATCTTCTCCCATTCAGTGTGGTACTTCTGATCATAATTAAACTGTTCCTTTAAAGAAATACTAAATTCAGCCTACAAGAAAGGTTTATCAAAGATTTCTATCTGTGTTAGGAGACATTTCTATTCGCTTTGACTCCTACCTCAACCCACCCCCTCCTTCAGTAGCCTTCAGCGTATTCACAGCGAGACTTCATCTCAGAGGATTAGCTAGATATATTTTTAGCCTTCTGGAAGCTGCGAACTATGAAGAGGGAGTGAAGGGAGGGAGCTGGGGTTGTTTCTGGGGCTCATATTGAGGTTGTTGCCTGACCTTGGTCATAAAAGAGCTGCATGGTGGGTACTCACGTGGTTTAACCCCTTCACTCATGAAGTGCTCGCAAAGCCATTCACATACACAAAGCAGCAGTGAGGAGCTGCACTGGCACAGCTCTTTTGAAAACTGTTTTTTCTGCTCGGAGCAAAGCTGAGGTGTAACCTTACTGACGGTAGTTTTCTAGGCTGCTTGGTTGCAGCTGGGAAGGTGTCCAGGGATGCTGAGGGATTGCAGATAGGATGACTATTAGTCTTTTCCTTTGGAAACCAAATAGGTTCGTCCTTGTGTTAGCTTTGTCCATCATGTAATTGGCAGTAAAACCCCTGGAGGTTTTTGCATAACACACAAGATCCTCATTTGGGAGCAAAAATAAACAACAGAACAACTCCACTGACTTTGGCAGAGCTGGACCATTTTAGGCCAAATGAGCATCTACATCAAGGAGCATAAGGGTAGCTTGAGAGACTGGAAAATCCCAAACTCTATTTTTGTCTCAGTAATTCACTGACCTAAGACAGAGGCTGACGGTCACTGTCCTCAAAGCCAGGATATTTACCCATTTCCAAGCACTGTCTCTATCGGAACGAAGGCACCATGCTGCAGAGTTGTCATGCACTGGACGAGACCTAGGTCACGTTGGTTTAACTAGACCTCAGCAGGCAGAAGGGTTTGTGGTACTCTCCCAGGTTACATGGTGGGAAATGGGCTAAATGCCCAAATTGCATGTATGTGTGTGTGCTGTTTCTGTGTACGTGGAGGCTTCCCACATCCCCTTCTCTGTGGAAAGGGAATATTCCTTTTGGCCAGTAGAGAGGAAGAGCAATAATTACAGAGAGAAACAAAGGCCCATTTAAATTTAAGTTATGCTACTAACTCCATTGCCAAATGGCTGTAGAACAGGCCTAACTTGCCTCTTAGTGCTTCTAAAACATTTCTGTAGAAGCAGAAGAGCAGTAACGGGCCTGGTGGACACTGAAGATGTATGTTCTCAAGAAAGGTTTCAAACTCTTCTGGTTGAGTATGCTCAGTATGACACAGCTCCTTCCATGTAAGAAGAAGGCTGGCATGTTCAGGAAAATTAAGTCCTGCAGGTGTTTAGGTTTTGGTTACAAAGTAAGTAAAAACCATCTTTGAACCTTAGTGTTTCTCTATCTGTCTGTATATAGCAGTCTTTGCTTTTATCAGAAGGATGCCAGAAAGGCTCTATAAAGTCATAACAAAAGTCCGTTTTGCTGAGTATCTTGCTTTCATTGGCCAGTGGCAAAGGGACTTGAGAAGAGTTCGAGAGTACAGCAAATATAGAATTAAATCCTGTCTGCTTCTAGCAACCTGTAATTCTTTGCATCCACTTCATTTCCCCTGAAAACATTTCTACACCTTTTTGTTCATGAATTTCTTAATTTTTTTTGTGAGGTGGGCAGCCTGTTTAATATTTTGCCCCTACAAGATTCTGTGGCAAAAAAATTCTCTGCTTAAATATATATTTCATAAACAAAAACCCCAAAGCTCTTCTTTTGCTTTCAAACTTGCTGCCAGACAATTTAACTTGTTAATCACTTTTTTTTCTTTTTAGTTAGAAGAAATGGCACTTAATGTTTCCTTCAATATTCCTTTTGACATGTCATTCATGTTTTTATGCACCTCATTTGTATTTCCATGCTGTTGTCTCATTTCCAGGCTGGGGAATCTAGTCCTTTTAATCTTCCCAATCCTGTGGAAAATATTTCTTCTTTCTGATCTTTACTGTCATCCTTCACTCTGTCCTTCCCAGTTCTACTTTATCCTTTTTCCAATTTCTGATGAATTTCAAGAGGCGCCATTGGAGACACATCCAAACTCACTTAAGGATCATCACTGTGCAGTGTAATTTTGTCACCTTTTCAATACTTCTGTTAAAAACTGCACTCAACAGTTGCACTCACACTTCACCTTTTAGACAAGCTAAAAAAAGGGCTTGATTTGAAGTTTTATTTTTAATTAATTAGTTTGAAAAAAAAAAATCCTTTGAGTCCTAACCCCAACTTCTGTCTTGGATGGGTGAGAGGCTTGGCTGCCAGGTGGAAGCCCCAGGGCATGGCTCCAATATTTCCATTCCTCAGCGAGGTGGTACTCCAGGAGTGTTTGCACAAGAGACGCATCACGGCGGAGGGGAAGGAGGGGTGGAGAGGGAAGAGCCTGTCAGCAAGAGGCCCCATGCTAATCTTCTCCTTCAAGACGGGGCCCTTTTGGAAACCTGTTTTAATATTCATGGTCTTTAGGTAAATAGTCTCTGAGTCAGGCTGTCAGTTTCTGCAAATGTGGCTGTCTTGCTGAAGCTACTGCACATTTATCAGTGAGTAAACAGTGACAGGAGTAGGGGGATTAGAGAATTAAATTAGTGTGTAACCACTCTCCTTCTCAAGTTTTTGGCATTGCCTCGTGTGTGTTTTGTTCCAAGAAGTTGCTTTTTTTTTTTAATCTCTCTCTTTTTTGCTCTCTCACTCGCGCACACACACCACACACTTACTTGGAATCTCTGAGATTTTTCTCATTTTCCTTTTTCTTTTCTTAATTTTGGGCTCTCTTTGTGCATTTTTTCCTCTAAAACCACAAAGCAGCAGGTGGCAGGAAAGGGTCGGGCGACGATGGCTGACGCTGGCCAGCTCATCCCTTTCCCTCCTGCCTCTCTGAGGTCTATCTGCCGGCTCTGCCCGTGAACAGCTCTGCTCCAGTGAGAAGAGCTGGCACTTCCCATCTGCACCAGTCTTATTTGCTCTCCTTTCTTTCCCTTCCCTCTCCACTCCCCACTGGGCATGACATAGACTGCCACCTGCCTCGCGCTCCTCAGGTTTTACGCCAAACACACGGGCTCTTTGGCAGCGCCGTTTTCTTGACATCCTTTGTTGCCCTCCCCTGACACCACCGTGCAGACACGCGGTGGCCGCCCCCTTCCCCCACACCATCTGTGAGAGCAGGAGACGATTTACTCCCTCCTGGCAGCCCAAGCCAGACCCATAGCGGAGGGTGCCAATTAGGCCTCGAAGACACTAAGCAGGTCACGGCCAGCACATTCCCCTCACCGGCCATGGCAAGGGCCACGTCCTCGTTGTGGACGCTGGGGTGTCCAGGCCAAAATGGACAACCTGGGTGCTCAGCGTGGCGGGTAGCGCTGACGGCGGTCGCAGGCCGCGCGTCGCAGTGTCGCAGCGTGAGCAGGGCATGCGTCGTGCGAACCCTCCTGCTTGTGGCGAGTGCCGCGGATGTGGCCCCAACCTCCAGCCATGCAGAGCGCGAAAAAGCCACGGCTTCCCCGAGTACCCGCTCGCCCTGTGCCGCGCTGCTCTCCGCTGGCACGGACACTGCTGCAGATGGGACAGCAGCGTCGTCCGTCTCTCCAGCCCACGGCGTCTGACTTGCACTCGCGTCTGCTGCTCGCCAAAGTTTGCTGAGGTGCGAGGGGGTGGCCGTGCTGCAGCTCCTCAGGTTATTGCTCAGCTTGAATCAGTGCACGCTCCTCATGCAAGTCCATAATAATAAGCTTTTTCAGGCGCAGATTTCTTCTTTACAAAGAAGGAAATCTTCACAATCCTTTGGTAGCTCTGACCTCAAATTTAGGGATTGACCATGCTAGGACTGCTCTTGCATGCAAGTTATTTGGACTAAGCCATGTAAAAAAATTACCATGTATTTGGTAATTTGTGCATGATCTGGCCTTTAGCTGTAGGGACTGTCTTGTTTTATGTCCTTTTGGAGGGCTGAGGTGGCAGATGGGGCAGTTAAATTCTCTGCTGATGGGCAAAGCAGGGAGGCTGCTGTAGGTTTCCACGGGGTCCCTGAACTACTGAACTAGCTGAACCACTCCAGCTGCCTCCACTTATTATATAAACATAAGCCTTTTAAAAATTACTGATGGACCTTTCCACAGGGAAGGGACATCTATAGAACAGGGAGAGCACAAGGCAGACAGCAAGGGTTTGCTTTGGCGTTTCTGTTCCTGTGAATACCTAGCAAACTCGAAGGGCTGCCTAGCAAGCTCAGACCTAGACAGAAATTTCATCTTTACAGATTTGCTACGAACTGTGTGGGTATCCCTGTGACAGTTCCTACACCCCTGCCCAAGCCTCCAGATGTCTGAGGTAGAAATAAAATGAAGTAAAATAAAATGGCATAAGATAAAATGAAGTGGTAGTTGCCTGTGAAGCCCCCTCTCTCTCCACCCTCTCATGCAGTATCCTGATAACGACATCTGCCCTCGAGGGCTTTCTCCATTTGGAAATTCCACAAAAGATGGAAAATGCAGCTGCTGCCCCAAAGCAAATGCCCAGGCCAAACAAATGGACCTGCTGCCGTGGTGTAAAGACCTCCAAGCCATGCGTGTGCTCCCTGCCCAGGATGCGCTCCTCCTCGTGACACATGGCACATCTCACTAACAGCAAACACACATAGATGCCGTCCAGCTGGGATGGGAACAAGAGCAGATGCTCCTATTAAAAAGGCCCTAAGACTCAGTGCCCCTGTGCCCTGTTCAAAGGGAAAGTCCAAAGTGGCTTGTACAAATAGAAGCTCGTTTCCTTCTGTCACCTTTTCCTCCCTGGGGTTAGGTGCAATAATCAGCCTTCCCCGAAGACATTTCTGCTTAGTTTCATGCTTTGTGGGACATCATTTATTGTCACTGGTCTTGTCTGTGTGTCTGTAACTGTTGAAGCTGCTGCCAAGACTTCCTGTGCTGCCTGGCTTGTTTTATTTGGTTCTTGGGCTTATGAAAATGTCCTAGTTGAGGAAGGGAGGGGATTATTTTTAAGTGTGCTTTTCTTGTTTTGCTGCTTTTATAGGAGTTCAGCCATGGTGCAATTTAGAACCTCCTCCAGGAGCTAAAATGCAGAACAAGAACTTTACTGTGGTATCTGAAAGGAAATCCTTTATTTTTTGGCACAGGAAAATGCATCTCTCTGTGTTGGGCAAGGAAATTGAGATCAGGTGCACGGTGCGTCATCTTAGAAGATATCTGTGTTTCCAGCACACCCCTCTGTGCTTCTCAGAGAGGGACTGTGCCGCTATGATAGCTTTTTTCTTTCCCTATCCATTCCCACAATGTTCCCAGGGGGTTATGAACTTCTGAAGCTTCAGGTCTTTCCAGCATGTGGTCCTGTGGAGTGTGTCTGCCTCTTGCTAACAACCAGCCTTGCTGTGTTCAGAGGGGGTGAGGTTGGGAGGTTGGCACCCACCTAAATCACTGTACCCTCAAAAGGAGGGGGATTAATGATGCAGATAGCAATCTTTAATCCTTACCTTTCTTCAGGTTAGATGAGGACACCAGCTCCCATCCTGCATATCTCTTTAGTTGTTCCCCTCTCCTGCTTTTGGAGAAAGCAGCAAAGAGAGATTAGGCTCTTCTTTGCAAAGCAGGGGTCCTCTTGGAGATGGTAGGTGGCAAAACCCCATCTCCTTCTCTCTCTCCCCTCAAAAAGTTTATCTGTGTTAGTGCTTTTCTGAAGGTTGAGCCCAGCTAAACCAGACACCTGCCACTAAAACAAGTGCAAATGAACAAACCTGTGTATAGTTCTGTGACCTGAAAAACAGCATGGGATGGTGCTGCAGCCGTGGGATGGCTCTTAATGTGATGCACTTGAGAGAAAGCAGACCTCTGGCATAAGCAGCAATATGATTAAAGGGTTTCTTTGCTTCCAGTAATGCAATATTCCAGTCCAACACATGCACGATTAATCAGCCTCTTCCTGTACACTGGGAGCGGGACATGTGTGAGAAGTTACAGCCCTCATTTAAAGCAAACTACAGAGGATTTTGCAGGCTTTTTGCTCGTTCTTCTCATCTGCAAAATGCCACTTTTGTGGTTTATATCAGTCGTAATGCTACCACATAATGTGTTCTGAGCCCAATTGGCCCTTATTTAGAGATCAGGAGGTAACGAAGGTGCAGGACAATGGTATCCGTGTGGCTGCTGAAAACTTTCAGCTCTCGCTCTCAACTTGCCAGCAAGAGCAGAGGCCCCAGGGAGGGGAGGATGGTGGCCTAACTCCCAAATGGGGCATCTCTTGACGCCACACTCAGAGCAGGCGAATGGGAAGACAGTTTGCCCTACTGCAAAGAAACCCCAAGGGACACCCTGGCTCCCGGCGTGTCCCCGTTTTGCCACATGGAACCAAAGCCAGTTTTGCAGCACGAGGCCTGCCCCTGTCCCCAGAGGGAGCTTTGCCTCTGCTCCCTGCTGAACTTCCCAAGACACCTGGGGAAGCAAAATGCCCACCCTGCGAAGCCTCCACTCGGGCTACTCGGCCTGATTGGATTAGCAGGGGCGATTGGATTAGCTGCTAATGAGTAGTTGTCACTTGAGCTGTTGCATAGCGTGTTGCTAAGCCAGCGTGTGCCGTCAGCCCCCAGCATTAACATGCCAAGGCACAACTTGGCTAGTGATTTTGGAGGGAGGCAGGCAGGATTAACAGAGGTGCAAAATTCTGCACAACTGCAATTTTAGAGGGGTGCAGGGAGCTGTCTGTTCAGAGCAGCAGGTTGCACGAAAGCCTGAGTAAGGAAAGGTAACCTAGAGCATGGCATTGCATATTGCTGCATATTGGACATTAATATGTTTGGAAGGAAACAATGTAATACACAGAAACCAGCACATTTCCTGGAGTTCTGGGGTTTGGGGAATCCTTTGGATTCTTTTTTTTATTGGATTTCTCAAAAGCTACATGAGCTGCCTAACCTCATCTTCCCTGTAATTCAGCTCATTCTGATGGTGATTCAATTGAAAAAACAAAAATCTTTTCTCTAGCTGAAGGGGGGAATCAGCGTGTTGTATGTGTGGATTGCAAGAAGCCGCGCACATGCGCTCACACGCTCACTCATCTTGTATAACGTACAAGCACCTAAATCTGGTAATTAGCGTGACAGATAGGATTAGAGGGAACTGCTAGATAGATACAGTGGATATATTCTTTCTGGAACTTTTTTTCTCTCTCTCTCCACATTTCTAACACCTTTTTTTTTCACAGTTTCAATATGTTTTTCACTCTGCTTCATCTTTCACCCTGCTAGTTTTCACTCTTTTACCTTCTTCCCCCCACACTCTCTGCTCCTTTGTTTGCTGCCTCTCTCAATCAAAACATGCACTCAATAGCATCAGAGATGGAGCAGAGATTTTCAAACCCAGGATGCTTTAGTGGCTCTGAAATTAAGCAAAAACAATTGCCTTCACTATCCCCACTCATGAGGAGATCTAGTAGATTTTACAGCATAACAAGCCCCAAAGCTCTTTCCCCAGCATCAGTTTGAGTCAGTATTCATTAGGAGGCAGGGCTGCTTTTCTCAAATTGTTCATGTTATGGCTCAATGCATAGATTTCATATTCCCATACCCTCTCCTCTCCCATACGATGTGAGCCGTACACAGATTACACTCGTGGACTTGTCGGTGTTTGGATGCGTGTTTAGATGGGGATGGGGTTAATGCAGTCCTAGTTCCCCCACCAAGGGCAGGCACTGCCGCGTGGTGGCTTGGGTGCTCGGCTGCTTTGTCATCTTGGCCCGATAACCCCCTCCTGCTGCTTGTTAAACTGAAGGAACAAAGTCACATTTCACCCCTCTCTTCTGCTTATCAGATGCACACACAAATTCCAGGTCTGCATGATTGCCTTGCTGAGGAAGGGACCTTTGGTGCAAACTGATAAGGGTTTGGCCCATATTGAGGAGCACCATGGAGGCAAGATAAGGTCAGGAGGGGGAACGGAACATAAACACCACAGTTACTGTTTCTGCAGCACTATTTGCCCAGATTAATACAATTTGTGAAATGACAATCCCTGTGGTGCCTTTGTCCCTGCAAACGTTTGCTTTTTGGATTAAGCCTCATTTGATTTTATTTTCTATTTCTTTCCCTGGGAGCCCCAAGCTTGTCTCTGAGCCCCGTCAGTGGACTCAGCGACTCTTTGTGCTGTTCCTTCTTTGCCGAGGTGGAACAGGGAGAACTGCTTTTCCCTACGATTCTCCCGCCGTCCTGGAGCAGAGGAGCAGCGAAGGGGGCCGGGGAGAGGCCCTTTCTCCAGCAGATAACGATGGCTTTTGTGGTTCTGTCTCTGGCTGTGGGAATTGAAAGAAAAGACCCTGACAACCTGCTGTTCTCCTCTTCCTCTTTACATATTTATGTGTATGTTTTTAAATGAAGCATACACACAAAACGTAACTGTATAAATATGGCCCCAGTTTAATCACGGCTGATAAAGTGTGGGAATTTCTTCTTGCAAAGCAGCATCCTGAATGAGTTCCTTGAAACTCTGGAAGTGTTCCTAGGCCCATGGCAGCTCTCCCTGTCTCTGGGAGAGCTCCTCTCCCCTTCCCCTGCCCCGTGCAAGTGTCTAGGCCAGAAATATCTGATCTTGTGATACGTGCGCTTCTGTCTGTCTGTCTGCCTTCTCTTCCACTTCCTTTCTGGTATTTCCCCAGTTTAATGCCCCGTTTAAAATCAATCCTTATTCCTGTTATCCCTGTCTTACTCCCCTGGCTAGCTGGGCTCATCTTCGCTCAGGTCTCTTCCAGTCAGGCCGCTGTGCTGGAAACCCGGTAGTAGTCATAGGATCACCAAGGATGCCAAGGGCAGAAATAAGAGTCAGCAGATCCCCGGGCTCACTGGCGGTGGGGAGAGGAGCAGGACGGTGGTTTATCCCCATTAACCCCCTTTCATGGGAGAGCGGTGCTGGAGAGGGGATGCCCACGCGCGCGGGCGCAGGGTGGGCCGGGACGTCTGGGCTGTTGCGCCTCTCGGGCGCTGTTGTTTGCAACAGCACAACCAGGTAAACGCCGTGATAGGCTAGACCACATCGCCAAGATAGCATTACTAATTTGATTATGTCGCTGTGACATTATTAACCCACTCAACCATCCTTTGGATGCTTCGCTGCATCCTGAGCTGTGCACTGCTTTTCTTTCCCAATGACAGGCTAAGGATTCTTTCTCCCTAACCTATTGTTCTACCCGACTCCTGCTTTACACAATAATTTCTTACAATACTTGGCTTTCCTAACAGCTATCTAGCTCACTCGCTTTTTCTTTTATATTTCCGCCTGTCTGCCTATTTCTCTATCTTTCTCTTGCCGGTCTAATCATACTGTCTTCTATAATAATTGCACAAAACATTTCTTTCCTCATTGTTGTAACCGTATACATAGAGTATATTCTTGAAGAATAGCCCAGCCTCTCTTTTAGTCTAGAAGAAAAAAGCCGGAATGTATTTTGTATGAAATCAGCACTGGATGAAACGCGGATGTGTTAACTTTCCTATTGCAAGGTGTGCTTTCTGATCTCTGAGCTGTGCAGATATATCCCTGCCGCTTCCCCTTCTTCTCTTCTATGTCTTTTTTTCTGTCTTTTTGGACCTGTTCCGCAGTGTTAGGGAGTAAAGGATGCATCTCACCCCTCTCTTTAAAGTGTAGCTTACAGCTCTGGGGAGAGAAACTTTTCCCAAGAGAAAAGTTTGAGTCCCTTTGAATGAAGGGGCTCATCCAAGGTCTCCTACAGCCTGGACAAGAACTATCACCTCATCCTTGTAATGGCTAAACACTTTCTGCCAGAATATTTCAGCCTGAAGCAAATGCCCTGCCAGCAAGGTCTCCCCACATTGTGTGTAGCAAACGGTTAGCCACTAAAACCCAGGCTCGCAGGCAGTTTGAGGCCTTAGCATCAGTAATTGTGTTGTGCCTACATGTGCTCTGTGTTCGGTGGAAGCTGTTGGGAGCCCGGCTGCAGTTCTGAAAGCCGGGGCGTACGCACAGAGGCGAGAGCCACTCGGCACACTGAGACTCGAATGCATTTTTAAGTCTGTGCTAAATCAGGACTTCAGAGTGTTCCTGGGAGGGGATTTCTTCTCTAAGGCATTGTGCAGAGCTGTCTCTTCGTATCACATGAATAACCGTGATATTGGGCTCTTAGTGTTAGAGATGCCTTCCTCTTTTAGTTATACCAAGGAATCATTTTACTGGGATCTCAGCTCCCCAGACATCTTGCTTTTGCTCTGTTTCTCTGCTTCAGCACTATGATTTTTCTGCAGCAGGAGCAATGCTCTAGTAACAGCGTTAGTAGTCCTAGGCTTGGGATTCCACATAGGGACCAGGATCCCCTCCCATAAGGGGAGGATCACAGATGAAATAAGCCCCTCCATCTACAGTGGTCTCCTATAGCTTCTTGCCTTTTAGCCTGGTCTTCTGATACTTGTGTCCTGTTGTGACTTTCTGCAGTGCTTGAATACTTACATTTTCATGTCCATTCTGTGTACATTCTCTGGTATCTCTGGCCATGTCTCTGGCCTTTCCATAAATTGAGTCTTTAACACAGTCCCTGTGCTCAACATCAGCCGCCTATTTTTGTAAAAATTGACCTATTGGAAGCAGTTTATTGGTCCAGTTTGGGAGGAATTAGGCAAGAGGTTCAAAGCAGACCAAGGGGAAGAGGAAAGACCATGATACACTCACATGCACAGACAGCTAACACTGGTTCTTTCCCATATGGAGAAGCTTGCCCAAAGTATTTGCAATTTTACTGTAAGGGCAAAGCTGTGTGTTACTTCTTGAGCCTAACAGCTTAGAGTCACTGTGAGATGGAAGAGGTTGGATTCCCTCCAGGACACATCTTGCTCTGTCCCTTCATGGCAGTAGCTCTGTGGCTCATGTGGGCCAAATCAGCTGGCTAGATTGACAGAAATTAGCAGGGCAACTGAAAAAAAGAGGGAATGGCTATTTATTGAGCTAAGAAGTTGAACAAGCTCAGTGTGTGACAAGCAACAAAACCACTGCAGGGGAGAGTGGCAGGACTACATGGCCTTGGACAGGTTGCCCTGATAGGGACTGGCCTTCCCTTTGTCAGCAAAAAGTTGTTAGACGGGAAACCTGGCTTCACTATAAAACAGAGGAGCAGACGAGAAGAAAGGCAAAGGAAAGATCCTATAGCACCGAATAACATGAAAGGCAGCACTTCAGTATACAGCTAGCCTCACCATCGTGCTGCTTTTCTGAGCTCTCTGCCTTTAAGCTTTTGGGAGCTTTTAAGGAAATGCAGTGCTGAAATGATCCCCGGCTGGAGCACAATGCAAATATGAAATGATGATGACTAATATTAAAATGAAGCTGGACAAAGCACAGGGAAAATAATCCAACAGGGAATAATCTCGCATCGAATTTCTCAGAGCCCCGGTGCGGCAACTTATTAGCTCTCTTATATCTCAAAAAAAAAAAAAAAAAAAAGAATCAAAGATTCCCTTAGCCTATTTGACAAGGAAATAATTTAATAGTAGTAATAATTGTAAACACAGAGGTAGGCATAATAAAAATAACAATGCTAAGACTACACCTAATATAAAAAGAAATAGTTTCTCCATACAAAGAGCAGTGTATAAAATAGCACTATTTGTACCTTTGCAACTCTTTGTTCACTAGCAGACCCCAAGAGACGTATCCACCCTCATTGACCATCAGAGAGAGAAAGGAGATGTTGGGGAGCTCTGGTGATCCTAGTGCTTATTTCAAATTGCTGATTCCTGACGTGTGTTTGACTTGAGCTCTGTCTCATTTGCAGAATGTTCTGAGGAACCTGCACTGAATAGGCATTCCTTGGCCTAGCCCATCAAAGTACACAATGTGAAGTAAAGGGGACTTCTTATATTATTTACAAAAATAAGCTAGTTTCTGTTAGCTACTGATGAGCACTTTGTTGTTCTTGCTACTGCTGCATCCTCTCCTGAGTTGCAGGGAAAGTCAAAGACCAGTTCTCTCAGGCTGAGAAGTGCTACAGCATCAGGATGGATGTTACCTGTCACCCCTCCCCACTCTCACTGCTGCAGTGGGCCATGGTTTTCCAAACAGAGCAGTGCATGGCCCATGCCTCATTCCTGCATGTGTAAACCTCCCCTTGAAACACAAAATGTGGGAATACTTCCCGATGGCCAGTATGTCCCCTGCGTTCCGCTCAGCAGAATCATTGACACAGCGCAGGGGTGCCCCATCTCCTGGTCTCTCTTTGCACACCTGCTGTGCCCGGGACACTCTCCCATGTTGCCCCACAAAGTATATTAACGCACTGCTTTAATAGCTTACTGCCATACGGAGAAAATAATGCACTTAATGTATGCAGCCACGGGCAGCTGTATGACCTGCAGACATGCAAACACACGCGTGTGCTTGCGTCGCGAGACCTGCGTGTCTTCATGCAACGTGTGCACGTGCACGACACACATGGCTCAACCTGCACGGAGTATTTCTTGTCACCTCTGCACACCCTCAAGGACCTACAGATTAGGGTATTGCACACACACGCACGTGCACCCCCCCGTCCAATGCACAGCACAAGTAGTTACACCAATGAATAAGGAATGTGAAAAAGGGAGCAGCACATTAAGAGGAAAACAACACTAACATGGGTTAGATGAAGAGGCATGTGCTCTACTCTGCCTCCCGAAGTGCCTTCCTCTGTAATCTTGGAAATGTTAATAAGAGTTAAGCAGGTGAGACCGTCAACAGAAGGGGCAGTGGATGTGTTGGAAGCTGCTCCGAAACACCTGTCCCCTTTCACAGGGAACTCAGCTCTGCTGCTAGTGATTCCTCCTTCACTGCTGAGGGAAAAATCGGAGATTCCAGCACAGATTTTCCGTTTAATTGCTCTATAATGCCATCTTGTGGCTCTTTGACTCATGAAGTTGGTTGGTTGTTACGCTAATCCCCAAATGAGGCAATTACTTGGTAAAGACAGAAATAGAGAAGGAAAGAAGGAAAGGAAAAGAAAAGGGCTCATGCTATGAACATCTGCCTGTGTGGGCAGGGGAGCGATGGCTGTGGTGGGGTGGCTTTCTCCCTAGATGACAACTTATACTGTGAGGAGACGCAAGTAGTGGTCTGGATACACCTGCATCCAGCTGACCTTAGCAGACTTATCTGAAGCAGTTTTCAAGTCACCTGGAGGACCAGGTGAAAGAGTAAAAGCGTATTATTATTACTGATTGGAAGGTCAAGCTCAGATAAAGTCATGGTGGTGCTGTGTGGTTTTAGCTCTGAAGAAAGACGGGAGTGTAGAGAGCTCCTTTTTCTTAAGAAGAAATTGAAGTTGGTGGTGGTTGATTCTGCCTGTTCTGTGGCAGGGCTGATGCCATCACAGGAGCTTTGTAACAGGCATCAGGCAACGAGAATCTCGTTCAGAGTGCACCAGCCACGGCCATAAAAAAAGAAAATTGGGGGAGGGTCTGCAGGAGATCCAACGGGCTGGGTGATCCAGACAGCACGCACCAATCTCTTTACACTAGATAAGTGGAGAAGTGAGAGGAAATTATGCATAAGAAAATGAGCATAACAGCAAATCACATCACTCAAAATGTTGGCTTCAGGAGCTGTTCTCCAAAGTAAGCCAAATCAGAGGCCAAACACTGTGCACTAGGGACATTTGTGTCTGGTAGCCTTTGTACATGATCTTTGTGAGTCGTTTGAATCAATAATTAGATCTTTCCTGTTGTCAGGGGCAATGCCTGGCCTTCTAGGAAGGAGCTGCTAACTTCAGTCTTCTAGTCCCAAATAAGGGGTGCCTTTGCATCAAAAACGTGCCCCTCTTCCTTCAAAATAAGAGCAAGAATCAGTCATTTGTTGTCAACTTCACCATAAAAGACACCAAAAAGTCTAGTCAGATTTGAGCTGCTTTCTTATCCTAAAGATAATTCCACTAATATCAGAAGTGTAATTTAATCCAGCTAACTCAGTTTAGCAAAAGCAGGAAGGCAGAACTTCATTTCCGGTTAGAGAAGGGTACCAAGACCTTCAGGATGATGTATGCTGGCTCCAGTCTATGGCTAAGTTAATTGGATGTGTGTCGGGAATGCACTGCAGGTCCACCACTTGACCCTGTAGATCTAATTTGTGCCAAAGAGAACACACTACACTTTTGTTAAAATATATATTCTATGCGTATATCTGTATATTGAAAAAAGACCAAACCTGTGCCTTTGTTAAAAGAGGACAGGTCACAAAGCCCAGAGAACAGGAATGACCCTTCCCGCCCCCTGTCTCCCTTTTCCCCTTCCATTGCCTACTGTCTTTTCTCTCCCATTAGTTTTGTTAAGTAAAACATGCCATCATCAGCTGGTTTTATAAGATCTGGCAATCCACACTTCCTATGGAAATAAGCATGTGGGAAAGCTGGCTTTATTCAAAGGGAAGGGAACCTTGAAATGTGTTGAGATAAACCTGAGGAAGCCAACCCTCAGAAGAACCCTTATCCCTGATTATTGCAAGGATTGTCCCATTTGGCATGCAGTGGACTCCTTCTATTCTTCTGACTCAGTCATATCCATCATATAACTGTCCCCGTTCCATCTTAAAAACCAGATAGTTGTGTTTTTGTGGAGGGGGTAAAGGGAGAGTTTGGCAGTATTCATCTCAACCAACTAACTTT